>NC_056743.1:1464451902-1464569402 GCF_019279795.1 Protopterus annectens
CTGCATCTGCTCTCGGTATTTCCTGTAGGCAACTGTGTGGTGTGCCATCCACAGGAGTCGGAAGTAACGTTGATGGATTTAATGTTGTACAACGTTCAATCACCATATGAGGTTGACTCAGTAGTATGGTCATACAAGAAAGATGTCTAGCATGGGACAGGAATGCTATTTTCTCTTGCAGCTAAATTATCGCAACTGCATGAGGCACTCTCAAAGTGAGAGGGTGGAATAATACCATTGATGCCGAAGCCTGTACTGCCATAGCAGCTGCAACAACTACCTGTACACAATGTGGCAATGACCGTGCCACTGGGTCCAACTGCGATGAGTAGTAAGCTGTGGGGCGTGTCTTACTTCCATGCTGTTGCATCAAGACTGACGTCATATATCCCTGCTTACAATCTACAGTCTGAAAACATCTCTTATGATAATTCGGGAGCCCTAAAACTGATGATGAAGCTATCAATCGTTTTAGTCTGCAGAAAGCTGTTTCTGCTACTGGAGTCCAATGTAGTATATCTTGTGCTGCCATAGGTGTATTAAAGATTAAAGCAGCCAATACAGCCGATTCTGAAGCATAGTTTGGTATCCAGCTTCGACAAAAGTTAGTCGTCCCCAGGAAGGACATCATTTCCTTCTTGGTAGTTGGCTTGGGTGCTTGTAAAATTGCTGCCTTCCTATCTTCATCTAATGTTCTACCCTCCTTGGATACCACATATCCCAGGTACTTGACCTGTATTCTCCAAAGTTGCAATTTATGCTTGTTTACTTTATGTCCCTGTTCTGCTAAATATTTCAATAATGCTATTGTATCTTCCTACATTGCTGCTGGGTAGGGGCCGCAAGCAGGATGTCATCCACATAAAGTAGAACTTGACTGCCCCCGGTGGGGTAAACCCGCCAGGTTGCTAGCCATCTCCTGTGCAAATATTGTTGGACTTTCACAGTATCCCTGCGGTAGCCGTGTATAGGTGTATCTGTTACCCTGAATGTAAAAGCAAACCAATACTGACTATCTGGATGTATAGGTATTGAAAAGAAAGCATTGCTTATATCTACCACGGTAAAATACTTCTGTTGCGGCTTCAAATCATTCAATAACGTGTGTGGGTCTGGCACCGTAGGTGCCCTAGGTATTATTGCATGATTTACAGCTTGTAAATCCTGTACCATCCGCCATTCCCCATTTGCTTTTCTAACAGGAAATAGAGGGGTATTGCATGGTGAATCTAAAGATTCTACCAGTATCCCTTTCTTGAGTTGTGCCGCTATGATAGGCTTGATTCCCTGCTCTGCATCCTTCTTCAAAATGTATTGTTTCTTTGGGTCTAAATGCTGACTTGGTGTAATGGTTACTGGACCTGCTGTCCGAATAAGCCCTACATCTGATTTCCCTGTTGACCAAAGAGTGCTTGGTATGTCACACAAGGCTCTCTCTTCTTCTTTTAACAGGAACACCAATCAGCTGTCCTCACTCTGCTGTAAGTGTACAGCTGGACATGATTGCGTTAGCCAATTTAATTTTTGCTTCTGTATTCCCTGTTCTGACAATTCTAAGTCGATTTGCCTTTCCCATCTTGTCACTTTTCACCCAGGTCCACCCATCTGACATTTTTATGTTTGGTTACACTGACATGCGGTGGCCTGTTGGACTTATATAATCCCATGAATTCCTGAGGTAATGAACAACTCAGCACACTATTACCCTCAGTATCCCAGTACAAGGTTCGTAACACTAGTCTATTGGCAGGATTTCTGAACAATTTTTGCTCATATTCCTTATCAGGCCCTGGTGTGCTACAATAGTACAGAGTACAATGTAACAAATGCTGCTGATCAATGTGAAGGGAGGGTACCTTACTGATGGCTACGTTCATCAGTTCCTCGGTTACTGCCCCTGGACCAGTCGTGACTAGGTCCTGGCTGTACCAATAATAGGATTCACCCTCCGATCGCACCACAAAAGTATCCATTTGCCTTTGTGCCTCCATACCCTTCATGGTAGGAACTACTGCTATGCCAAAGAGCTGCATAAGGTCTCTCCCCTGTAAATTTACTGGACATTTTGCAGAAAGTACTATTTTACTTCTCTGGGTCATACCTGAAACAGGGTCAGTTATTGCTATATCATGGGAAAGTGGTTCCCTGTATAGCTGCCCGTTTGCTGCTTTCACTAATATGTAGTCAGGTGATTCTGAGTGTTCTGGTAACTTTGAAGGGTGTATCAAAGTTCGTGATGCTCCTGAATCACACAGAAATCTCACTTCCTTCCCCTCCACCAGAAGTGTAACTTCCGGTTTTGTGTCCGCCAAATAGAGCTCCAAGCTCAACAAGGCTAATTCTAAAACTTTGTTTTCCTCATTTTCTACATCTGTTTGCACTTCCTTTATTCCTTCTACTGCGTTTACATTTTCTCCTGCCCATTAGTCTCCTGATGACTGTTGAGCGTTGTGACTGTCATATAGTCAATCCTCATCACTCCTATCCTTCCCTTCCGTAGCGGTTTTATTCAACCTGCAATCCCTTGGTAAATGTCCCTCTTCCCGCGCTTAAAGCACTCACCTTTTCTCTTTCTTTCCTCAAACACCTCAGTCTCTGTCAGGCGTTTATTGCCCTGAGTGTTTCTCTTACCCTTTTACCTAACTGTACTACAAAGACTTCTGCTCCGTCTTCAGCTGTGAAGACCTGCGTCTTCTTTTCTTCTTACTGTTAAGATGTCTTTCAGCATGCCTAGCATACTCCAGTATGGCTTGTAGCCTACTCGTTCGGTGATCTATCATATGCTTTGTAATAAAGCTACTGATAGGGGCAATGCAACCTTTCAAAAATGCATTTTTCAACTGTTGTTCATATGAACTATCATTTTCTGATTTTCAGGAATAGGCATACCACTATGGTTATTGAAACATTCTAATAATCTACCATAGTATCCATCTACAGTTTCATTATCTTGTTGTATGCACTGATTAATACAGGTCCAATCTGCTCTAGGTTTCCATTTTTCAGTAATTCGGTCCGTAAGACCCTTCAACGTGGTGTCTAATTCTGCGTCACTATGTAGGAGTGGTTTAAGTTGCGCGTCACGAGCATTCCAGATGCCACAAACTATGTGCCAGTCTGGACCTATAATTTGTCTAATCACCTTCTCTACTTCTTCCCCATTTAAGTGGTAACTCAATCGCATACCTTGTAAATGTTGTATAAACTTTTCATGATTACTTTGTGGATGGGAATTCCTCTGTAGCTTTGCGGATATCTTCCGGTGTCCACGGTCTATACACTAGGAGAGTTGGGTCCTGGCCTTCCTGTCCTGCCTGAGGGTTCGGTACTTCAATTAATTGACAGATTTCCTCACTCTCTTCTAGTGACTCTCTTCTTAGTTGAGTGTCCCTAGGTGTTTTACGTGTTCGGGATCTAGTTTCAATAGCTTCTCTTACAAATGGTTGTTGTAATACCTCTGTTGCCACAGGATAACGTGGGGGGGGGACCAGCCTGCCCTCCCGCATCATATCCTGGATGAGGTATCGGAGGGGGTGGAGGGGGAGGGGCCGTCGCTACTACTGTATTATTATCTTCTTTGTCTAAGAATAATGCTTTCGCATTTTTAGTCTTCTGTTCCCTTCGGTTCACTTCCTCAATCCACCTATGTGCTTGAGGAACACCCAACTGTCGCTGTTTTTTCGCCTGGCCATCTGCGTCAGATTTTAACTGTTTCAAGAGTTTCACTAATGAAATTTTGTCTAATATACCATCAAAGTCATATTTATTAACCCATTTTGCAAAATATCTCACATTATCTACTCTCTGCAATTGCATATACTTCGCATCATTCGTCAAGGGCGGATCTCGTGATCTCTTAGTGCACTGATTTCCCATGTCTTCAGAAAGACTGTTACGTAACCCTTCTCTCGTACCATGTGGTATCTCCTTCCCTGTATCCACTGTAGTGTCTAGAATGACTGTTTATTCTGCTCTGTGTTCCCCTGATCTATGACCAAATATACAGTACTTCAATTCGTTCTCGACCTGCTATCACAAATCTTAACAACAACACAATGTAACCTGGTCCCTGATCTAAAACAAAGACAAAGAGGAAAACTCTCCTTACCTGAGCCTCCCGTTTATGACTGCACGTTTTCTTCTTGGGATCCAGTTTTCTGCTTTTCAGCCACAGATCAGAAAGTGGACAGCCTCTTTACACACAACAATTCAGTCGGAGGTCTTTTCACTCAAGAAGAACCATTTAGGCAACTTCTCCTGCGCAGATTTATTACCACCCATGCACCCTGACCTGTAGCTTACCAAGGGAATTCCGGCTAAGAAGGACCACAATGTCAAATAAGTTGTTAAAATCAGACTGTAAAAATCATTAGGCTTTTCTAAATGACAGTCAATAACACAGGAAGCTCAGGTTCACAACGTTTTACTAGTGTACACCAGGAGGCAAAAAACTATACAGTACAAGTATAAGAGTTTTGTCTGACTCTATACAGGAAGCAATTTGTTTATATAGTGTTTACAATCAGCTTTTGCCCACCTTACTGACGTGGTCAGTCACAGGGCATTTCCATCACTATAGTCCGCAATATTCTATTCATACGAAGGTGCTGAGGTAATGCTTTTTAAATGTTTTCCCATGAGAATAACACAGCCTTGCAAGGCACCTGGTCAATTACAGTGTCCTTCTGTAAATGTTGCTCTTTCAAGGTTCCTGGCCTGTTCGAATACAATAGTCAGTTCATTTCTTAATACCTTCCTTTGTCTCTCTGGTAAGGAGTTGTACTCTATCTTCGATAGAGCTCACAAGGCCATCCTCCTCAGTGGAAGGAAGAAAGATATACATGTACATACATTTATTTTGCTCTAACCCAGCAGATAATTAATGCTGAAAGACATAAGCCTGCTGAACTGGTTACTGCCAGGGTCAGAGTTCAATCACACTGCAGCTAAGCTTCAGGCAATTACATGCAAGATCATTTCTACTGCCATATTGTAAAATAGAATAAAATGCATTATATACTATTTGCTTCTAAACTAGCACTTCATATATGTTTATATATATATTTTTCTAACAACATCCATCTGGGCATATGCATGTTATTCCGTCCTTTGCGTTGGCCGTGGGTGTTTGGCCATCCGGCAATGCTACTCTCAACATGTGATGCCCCACCTTCCCCTTCTGTGCCTGTGGCACCCTGTTAGGGCGTCCTGTTTGGTAGGCAGATGTTCCGCTATATGTGTTGTGTTTGACATGTCTGCATAGCTAATCATCGGTACAGTGGTTGAACATCCCGCCTTGTCCAGATGTGTACAGTTATGTGCACCGTGGCGTGTGCACGCCTATGGGGTTTGGACGGGTCCATACCACATGCGGGATGTACACATTCTGCCGACACATTCACATGCAGCCATTTGCATATCTGTACCTGAGGTGGGTTGTTAACATGTGGGGTACATATTTGCCCACGTGGCACTGCCTAAGACAATACTTCTTACCACATTTCAGGTATGCCCATTGTGTGTAGGTGTGTAGCTGCTTAAGGCTGCTAGCTGGGTTGGGTGCAGTCATACATGGGTGCGGGATACATGCTATGATGGGGCTATTGTTTATTACATTTGCATGCATGAGTTCTGCTTCTGGATATTACGCTTAGACATACGCTGTCCTGTGTATGCGACGAGCACGTTGCTGGGTGTGGTACATGTTGCTATGCACATGTTTGCCTGTGTTTAGGGTATCTTGTTTCCTTCTTGTTGTTATATCGACACGGCTACCTGGCTGTGTACTCTAACTACTGCTGGTGACCATTAGGGTTGCCACCTTTTCCAATGCCCAAAGTGGGACATCTTTTGTAGAAACATCGGATTTTGCAGGACAAAACCTACCCACAGCAAGTAGAGGTGAAAGAACTTCACTTTTTTGCCAAAATAAAAGCTTATTCTTTTAGCATTTGAGTTGCTTATTCTGTTTCTTATAACATGTATGTGTTTCAAATACAAAATAATTGTTTTATGCTACTATTAAGGTAAATAGCGGAAATATTTTTGTCCTAAAATCTCAGGACATTTGCCATTTTTTCGATTTTTTTGCGGGACACAACTGTCAAAAGAGGGACTGTCCCTAGCAAAGTGGGACAGGTGGTAACCCTAGTGACCATGCCCATGTCGCTACTTCTATGTCGGTGCAGCGCGCTGACATGCTGCGGTACACCTTCACTGGGTATGCCCACTGACAGTGCATTGCAGGACGGACACGGTATTACGCGTATCCTTTGTTCCTTGGATGGGTACACTTCAGGCTTCGTGGGCTGTGTTTGGTTCTCTGTTTTGTTGGGATGGGTACTATGTTGCATACTCTGCATATGTTTCATTCTCCACGGGCCCTGGCTGGTGCGGTTACTATTACGGGCGGCCTGTGGAAGTCAGCACTTTAGGTTGCTCATCGCCTGCCAGCTTAGCCACGCCTCCGGACGCATCCTACTTGGACTCGCTCACGTGCCCTACGCACGTGTCTGTGGTTGCGGCGTGCACTCATTACTATGCATATGGCGCTGCTACGCCGACTATTCACTGTACCGCCGGTGCAAGCCTTACACCGGCCTTGCGCCGAGCTTCATGAATCCCGGGGATATACTAGTAGCAGACACAAATACAGAGCAAGCGGACAGCTTATAGGGCAACAAAATTCTATACTTAAAATAAAAAGAATCATAACCTAGGCTGATGCAGTCACGCCAAATATGTATTGAATATTGTTTTGGATAAACGTAATCCATTTAGATAAATATATATTAAACTAGTAATCAAGTTTAAAAAATAATAAATAATGACAGCAGCAATAGCAATGTCGAACAACCTAAACAAATGAGATAAACATATGTGGTTTATCAACCAACATGCAGAGAATAGTCAGCATTAAATTTAGCTTCTGTTTAAATAAGATACTTTAAAATGGTGAGTGAAAAAAGAAAAAATCTAAAACAAATACTGATTTTCTATATTGTGATAAATAAGAATTACATTCTGATAAAAAATGAATGGCATCCCCCTATAAGTTAACCAATAAAGGCAGCTTACTTATCACAATATATAAAAACATATGTCACAGTTATGTCCCACTGCACACAGCTACACACTAATTTGTCCATGGCAGTAGTTATGCATGGCATCGGTACATACATACCTAGTGCTGCCACATATGCATGTTTCAGAGTATGTACAGTACTATTCATAAACATCTACTACTTGCTGGTAACTACATATCTGTTACATACCTGTTTGTCACTTTCAGGTCCGTCTGTGTATGCTTTGACAGCTTTTTTTTTTTTTATTAATTTTTTTTTTTATTAATTAAGTAAGGTTTTTTTTTACTTAAGTTTTATTTTTGGTTATTAATTAAGTATTTTTTTTCTTAATTAATAGTTTTGGTTAGTAATTAAGTATATATGTTTTACTTAATAAAATTTTTTTTATTAAGTAATATTTTTTCTCACTACTCTCCAGGAGTTCTATAGTCTCTGACACGTGCAATGTAATGATTGCATGTGGGGATAGCAAGTACAGTCTGCTTTTATAGGTATCTGCGCATGTGCATGTGATTCCCTCTGCACCAACTGGTGCCCAGCATTTGGTAAATGCATACAGCCTGCTGTGTGGTAATTGCAGTACTCACTGTCATAGCAACCCAATGCTATACCCCTCGCGATACCATGGGCAAAATCACATATTCTATCATCCTTCTTATAGTATTACTCCTTCTTATTCCTTATTTTTTAACTAGATATGAAAACCAAGCACTCTTGGGAATTCCCTTCCCCAAGAGTTACACTACCATGCATTCAAACCTTCCCTTTAACCCTATCACACCTTCTCTTTACCCTGCTAAAACTCTATGCTCCAAAATAGTGCATCTTACCCTCCGCCACCCTAAAGTATCCACCATTAAATCTAATCTTAAGTTGCTATTCAAACTCCAAAGATTCTTAGACCACCTGAAAAAATGCATCACCACAGATGGTGGCATCCACCCCAACCCAGGTCCCACTTCTGCCTCAGTCTCCAACTCCTCAAAACCCGCCCAAATTTCTACTAACTCCCTCCTCATATTCCATCTTAATCTAAGAAGTATAAACAATAAGGTTCACAATTTACATGCTATGTTAGCTACCCATTTCCCTGACATTTTGTGCCTATCAGAAACATGGCTCAAACCAGCCACTATGGATGAAGAAATTCTTCCACCTGGGTATAATATCCTTAGGGCTGATCGGATAAACAAAAGGGGTGGGGGAATAGCTGTAATGTTCAGGAATACACTGAATATCATTAATAATCCAGTACAACCTCCCAAGGTCTCTAATATAGAACTTATTGCCCTAAAGATTTGCCTAAACACCCAAAAATGTATTAATCTTATAGTAATTTATATTCCACCAGGGAATAACTCAGAAAACCTTGAGCAATCTCTCAGCTGGTTAGCCACCAATTACCCTCAAGAAACCATAGTACTAGGTGATTTCAACATCGACTGGTCCCACTGCTCCGCACACATAAACCCCCACTCTATTAACTTATACGGTTTCTCCCAAAATATTTTAGCTCCGACTAGAATTGGAAATGCTCAGCAAAAAGAGAGCATCATTGACTGGATACTTACCAACAAAGACACACATAACTATACCACAGGGACCCTTCCCAATGACCTCAGTGACCACCTTATAACTTATATTCTAAAACATAAATGCCCACCTTCTAACCCTCCCTCATATAGACTTGTCAGAAACAAGAAGAAATTTGTCCCAACACTATTCCTTGCAGAACTCAAATCCTGTAATTGGTCCATTCTAAAAACTCTACCCCTAGAAGAGAGCATGACATACTTTAATGACACATTCCTTAAGATACTCGACTCTCATGCCCCAAACCGACTAATCAGAACCAAGGAACGGATAGCACCTTGGCTAACTAGTGAAACTAAAACTAAAATTAAACTTTGAGACCAGGCCTGGGATAAATGGAGAGCTACTAAAACTCCTCTAGATCGCATCAAGTTTCAACAGCTTAGAAACTCAACTAAAACAGCCATTACTCGAGATAAAAAACAGTATTTCTGTCACCTCCAGGATAAACACCAGAATATCCCAAAGAAATTCTGGGCTGGATTTAATAACCTCCTCCATCTGGGTAAATCTATCACCCCCACCCCTGAGAAACTCATTGGGAAAGATCCAGAAGAAATAGCTAACACTTTTAACTCTTTTTTTACCGAGACCATCCAGTCCCTAGCCAGTCAGCTTACCACTACTTCCTCATCTGTAACTCATACTAAAGACCCAGCCCACCCCTCCTTTAACTTACAACCAGTATCTACCTCCTATATTCGCACCCTCTTGAAAAAACTCAAACCAACCACCCTAGCGGCTGACCACCTCCCAGCGGAATACCTACAAATAGCGTCAGACGCCATTGCCTGTCCCATATCAATCTTGATTAACAGAACTATAACTGAAACTACCATTCCCTCTATTTGGAAAATCTCATATATCATCCCTCTTCATAAAGGAGGGACCTCCACGGAAACATCCAACTATAGACCCATAGCAATATTGTCTCCAATAGCTAAAGTCATGGAACGGTGTGTTCACAAACAACTCCTACACTACCTCACCCTTAACAGTCTTTTGTCCTATACCCACATGGTTTTCGCCCCCATCATAGTACAACTACTGCCCTCCTTTCCTTTGTTGACTCAGGCAATAACAACCGTAATAATAAATTAATATCCTCTGCTCTCTTTCTTGACCTATTGAAAAGGCTATACCACTACGCTATTGCTATTTGGTGTAATTTGCATAAACATTCTTTATTATGCTCTTCCATGTCAAGATTGCTAACTGCAGCTAAGCAATGGGTACACCCACGCACACACGTGCAAATATGGGCAGCTATATCGGGAATTAGAAAAAAAATAAGTTTTACTTTTTATAACTGTGCTGGGGGTTTACAGTGTCAGGGAGTGTGGTGTTGGGTACGTGGACATTTGAGCGGACACGCTCTTGTGTGTTGACATTTTACAATTCAGACACTTGCAGGGGCGTGGGCCTTTGGACTGCTCAGCAGTCAGACACACCCCTGCTTTCCTGACAGTCCGTGTTAGACTTGGAGTGGAGTCAGCGTGCCCTCATGAATATTCATGGCATGCTGATGTCATACCGTTCAACTGCAGACTCCGAGTAAGACTTATTTAGTCTTACACGGAGGATTTGTGAATCTGTGGGTAGGTTTCTCTAAGAAATCAACAACAGAAATAACAGAATGGAAACTATTTCATGATTTTTGCAAGATCCAGCTAAATTACTCAACAGGCAGTCTTTAGAAATGAAGGGGAGAAATGATAAATAATATTTTATTTAAAAAAATCTAATCCAAACAGGAAGCATATAAAGATTCAAATAGAAGTGTGCTAATTATAAATAACAATTAGCATATATGAAATCCAAAAGTATAAATTCTCTATTGAATTCTGGAAGAATTAACTTGTCTGAGAAATATTTATTTTTTATAAGAGCCCAAAAAAATCTGATACCTCAGATCATGAGACTAACGTTTTAATGCAGGTAAAGGAACCTTGAAGAAAATGAGTAATTAACATAAAGAAAATAATTAAGGAAGTAAATTCATTTTAGGAATGGCAATTTTGGAAAAAATTAGTCTACTCCCTAACATTCTCTGAATGAAGGCTCAATGCTTTATATAAATTATCTCTGCAGAATGACTAAAACCTTATGATAAGACTGTACACAAGAATATCATAGGGATGACTGTGTTGATAGGTATTATGGCCAGGCAGCGAGTATACAAGAAAAAAGTTATGTACTCACCATAACGTTCCATGTTTGTTGTCCATCTCACCTTCATTCTTACTGGTTGGGTTTGGAACTGATCCTCGGTTCTGACTTAGCCACATTACTAAAGCACAATGTCTTCCACTGGCTCGTGACTGTATCCCTATCCCATCATGCTCTAGTGCAACTGGCCAGATCTTATTAACTATAGGTACCTAAGGTCATATGAAGACAGTGAAGAAGGTCAGAGACTCTCTTGCCAAGGAAGAACCTCTTTGTTTTCCAGGAGCCATTGGTAGGGGGAAGGAGGGTGGGATGTAAGAATCAAGGTGAGATGGACAACAAACATGGAATGTTATGGTGAGTACATAACTTCTTTATGTTATGTTGTCTTATCTTACCTTGCTTCTTACTGGTTGGGATAGCACCCCTAGCACCAAATTTCTTGGGTGACTCATGAGAGTATATTCCTCTGGACAGTGGAACCAAAGGAGGCCTTGTCCCTGCAGGCCAAATCGACTTTGTAATGAGTGATAAAGGTATGAGGCGTTGCCCAAGTCACCGCAGCACAAATGCTATCAAGTGGCAGTCTATCTCAAAAAGCAGAAAATGTTGCCATAGCTCTTGTAGAATGGCTTTTGACTCTAAAGGGGAGAGCTTTTTCATTAGATTTATATATATAAGTTATGCAATCTGAGAGCCATTTTAAGAGCATGACCTTAGAAATGGGAGCACCTTTCTTTGCTTCTGAAAATGACACAAATAGCTGATCAGATTTCCTGAACTCTTTTGTCCTATATAAGTAAAAATGTAATTGTCTATGTCCATCCAGTTGGTGAAGCATATATTCTGCCTTGTTACCATGGTCTGGGAAAAAAACTAATAACTCAATGGACTAATTTAAATTATTTAAGTTTGAGTCTGAGCACACTTTTGGTAGAAAGGATGGATTTGTTCTGAGGGAGACTCTGTCTCCATGAAAAATCATAAATGGAGTCTTGATGCACAATGCTTGCAGTTATGAAACCATTCTATCAGAAGTGATAGCAACCACCAACAAAACTGTTTTCCAGTTTAAAAATTTTAAAACAGAAGATGAGGTAGGTTCAAAAGGGGATCAAATAAGACAGAACAAAATGTAGGTTCCATGGAGACAGAGGAGCTTTATTGATGGCCTTAACAAAACAGTTCCCTTCAGAAAGGCTTTACAAAATTTGTGAGACATCAAGTTAGGGATAAGATCGTTCATATAGAAATTAGCTATAGCTGCTAGCTGAACTCGAATGATAGCTGTGGCCGCTCCCTCATTAAATAATTTGGCCAGAAATTCAAGAATAGCAGTTATAAGAGCAGAAAAGGGATTGATTTGTTTTGTCATTGCCCAGGAAGAAAATCTTTTCCATTTGCTGATATATAATCTTCTGGTTGAGGCCTTATGAGAAGATATTAAGATATGCTTGACTGAATGAGGGAGATTAGGAAGCCTGGCTATATTTGGAATTGGAGTAGCGAAGCTGTCAGTTTGAGGGCTTGAGTAGAAGGATGGAGCATTCCCAACATATGTGTCAGAAGGTCTGGAATTGAGTCCAGAACCCATGGCTCCTCCTGAAGATGAGGCCAAAGGAAGGGGAACCAAATCTGATGAGGGCAGTATGGTGCAATGAGAATCACCTTGATTCCCAATGAGCTGGTTTTCTGGAGACCCTTGGGAATCAAAGGGAAGGGAGGGAAAGCATAAAGGAGTCCTGAGGGCCAATCATGTACAACTGCATCCCTTGGTGACTCCCCTGGTGGGGGGAGCAAGCAAAATAGTTGCTATATTAGTTAAGTTTCTGTAGTTAGTCTGAATTGTATTTCTTGTTGAGGATGTAATAGCGATTCCAATGTAATTTATATAGTTATTATTCCAATTAAGTTCAATATAACTATTTAGAAAATAATCAATTTTTTATTGATTACTAGGGTTCTTGTTTTGTTTTTGTTAAAATTTAAACCTGAAGTTTTTTTGAAATGATTTAATATAATAATAATTTGATTTAAAGAGGACTTAATGTCACCTGTAGTTATTAATATGGCATCTGCAAATAATTGAATCTTACAGCGGCGTTCCACATCAATTTGAAAAGTTTTGATCATGCAATTAGTTCTAATAGAATGAGCAAGAGGTTCAATAGCAATAATGAATAATAATGGGGATAAAGGGCAGCCTTGTTTTGTGCCCATTGAAACTTTGAATGATTTAGATAGGAAATAACCAATTTTAACATAAGAAAAGGAGTTATTATATAGATTAGCGATGACGTTAATGAATCATTCAGAAAAGTTATATACTTTAAGTACTTTGAATAAGTATGACTATCTAATAGAATCAAAAGCACTGTTTAAATCCAGACTAATTATTAATTATTTTTTCTTTTTGTTGGCTAAATTAATTAAAGTGTTTAATCTGATAATATTATTGTGAACTTTTCTATAGAAAATAAAACCTGTATGGTCTACATTAATTAATGTTGGTATTATATGATTTAGTCTTCTGGCAAGGATAGACATAAATAGTTTATAGTTGACATTCAGCAATGATATAGGTCTGTAAGAGGGACAGAGCTTACTATCTTTATCTTTTTTAAGAATGAGAGAAACAATGGTGTAGTGCCAAAATAGAGGAATTACTTGTGAAATCCTGATATATTCAATACATTTTGTAAAAGTTTAACAATATTATCTGGAAGAAGTTTGTATAGTTCAGGGATTAAACCGTCCAAACCTGGGGCTTTATCTGTTTTACTACTTTTAATTTGATCTTCGGTGTCTTTAATAAGATAAGTTTGTCAATAACATTTACTTGTTCTGTTAGTCTTTGATGTATATTGTCCTTTAAAAAATATTAGTAGTATTATCTTTCTCTAAAGTTTTAGAAGTGTTATTGCTATTTTCATAATGATTTCTGAAACATTCTAAAATGTCATTTAAATCAGTTATTTCTCTCTCTCCCCCCTTTGGGTAATTATCATTTCCTTAATATAATTAGTATTTTTTTCTTTGATCTTATAGCTAGTTTATGCACACTTTTGGGATTAACTTAATAGGAACACATTTTCCACTTTTCTAATTGTATTGTGATTATATGTTGCATTGTATCTAAATATTTTTGATTTAGTAATTTTAATTCAAGATTGAGATTTATATCCTTTGATTTTTAAATTATCTATCTTAGTCTGTGAAAATTTTAATTATTTATTCCATTCTTTCCTCTTATTAGGTTACCAACTCTTGATTTTACCATACAGATCGGCTTTTAAAGAATCCCAGAGTATAATGTTGGTAACTTCACCATTGTCATTTATTTCCATAAATTGATTTATTTCTGTAATAAACCATTTCTTAAAGTCTTTCAGCTGAGTAATATATGCAGGAATTCTAGTGCTATTGATTAAATCATTAGTCTTAAATGTTATGTCTTCTGCTGTATACTGCATTTTAACATTGTTTGAAAATTCTCCGTATACTGTATTTTAACATATTGTGTAAAATTTGACTTACTGTGGAGCTTTTCTCCCCAGGTCTCTGCTGAAGATGGACCTGTGTCCAGTCGGACCATCCCAGTTAACAAATGTAAAATAAAGAAATAAAATAAATCATAAAGGTAAGATTAAATGAAGTAGCATTATGGTTGGATAATGGGCAAGATGTTATTAATACATCATCAGTTTTAGAGTATAGACAGTTAGATGTGAATACTTTGTCTATAGTAGTTTGGGTACCAAAACAAAATGAATAATGTGTGTAAAGTAATGAATTTAGAGATTTCAAACCATATATATCTTATAAATTTAAATCATTAATGAAATTATTTAAATGGTTAGCTGAAGATGATAGTTAAACTTTTTGTTTCTTGATAGTATCAGCTTCTGATAGGATACAATTAAAGTCCCCTGCTATAATTAATTCACCTTTAAAATGTAGAGTAATAGTGTCCAATAACTTTTTGATAATTTTCATACCAATACCTGGGATCCAATATGTATTGACTAGCGTATAATATTGTTTGTTGATTTCAATTGTAATTATTGTTAACATACCATCCTTACCTGTAAAAGTGTGTATGATTTTAGGTTCAGGAATAAAACATCTCCAAAGGATCATTGTTCCTCTCCTTTTTGACTTAAAATAAGAGCCAGCTAGTATATAATAGCCTTTAAAGAATATTCTATTTGTCTTCTTTAATCACATGAGTTTCTTGTTAAAAGATTATATGAGTTTTGTTCAGCATTAAATATTTATTCAAACTGCTTATTTTCAGTGAATTATTTAGATAATTTATGTTTATATGTAAACATGCAGGATGTAGATATATATTTTTTTAATTTTAGAAGACAAATACTTTTTGTGTAGAAGATACATTAAGTAATAAAGAAATATTGCTGTGGACATAAAGAATGGAGTTAAACTTAAAGAATTATAACTAAAAGTGTTTGAACCATACATCATGGAATATAACATTCCTGGTTAGATAAATAGTTTATCCAAACCACTCATCAACCAAACCATATTGAAGCAAATAACAAAAACCTGCTTAGCTTGTGCTACTACTTCTTAAAAGAAACATTAAGCTTTATGTACTGATTATTCACTGATGCAAGTATATAAAATTATTTCAGATCAAAACATATGGATATCAGCCTATTTCTGATTTGTTGAGTAAAGAAAGAAAAATTAGTTAAAAATACAGACTGTTAGAACTGAACTATACACCACTATGTGTTCATCAGAGTTGTAACTGCTACAAAAAATCTTCATATTACGTCAAGAAAATACATTAAGACATAGATAAGTGCCACATGAAATAATCTATATACACATCATTACTTTACCTTTCCATAAAGTATTTGGCAAAAAAGTATTTATTGTTTGATTGTAGGTAAAGTAAAAAAGATAATAATAATAACAATGATGTTTCCATCTTGTTGCTGTTGAAACATACCCTATGTGCATACATCAGAAATTTGTAACAGAAAATAAAGCAACAATAACCATTCTATCACCAACCCATTATTGACTATAAAGGCATGTGTGTACCTCTGGGGTCTGTTTGGTATATTAAAGAAACAAAGATATGATCTACAGTTTCCCCATATCCATTATAACTATCCTCTTTACAGGTTGGCATAATGGTTAAGGTGCTTACCTTAGAAACACAAGGTGCAGGGTTTGATTCTGACATTGGGTAATTGGTTAGGGTTAAAATGGCCCATAAGGGCAGTCAGCATAGTACTAACCTATGAACCTATCATTAAACAGTGTCATTAGTACACAAGGTAGGGTGCAGGAGTGAGGCCACCAATATGTTGTACCAAAGCATACTTATAAACCATTTAGGTTGGGAAGGTTATAAATAAAGTCTGTAACTTTCAAAAAAGATTTCCCCTCCTTCATCCAACAACACTCTTATCACCTAATCATTGCAGCTATGTCAATATGTAATTTAGGTGATGGAAGGAGGAAAAAAAAAAGATGGGGGATTCCATTATATAATAGGTATTGGCTCTATTTCACTCATACAGTAATTACTCATTGCAATATGCAAATTGCATTTTACAAATCATATTAGTCTACAAATATATACTCATATTTCAAAGAAAACCATTGACTGCTTAGGATGAGATGACAACTTTCTGATCAGTTATATTCTATATATTTGTCACTCTCCTACTCTTACCTTACAGCCAACAGATATATCTATGCCTGAGTGGACTTTGCCACTAGTAGAGCGACAACAACAAAAAAAAGGCATGGAGGAGTGAATAATGTGTCTTTTCTGTTCCCTATAAACAATAACTACAAATATATGTATTCTAGGCTCCTTTTGCAAGGATCATAATAATTCTGCAAACTCCTGTCTGTTCAGCAAAGTGTAATAGAGATTAATAAACTTGTAAAAATAGAGGCTCAGTTATTCTTACTTTTATGTCTATCACCCCTCTCTAACCATTGTAGCTGCTTCCTGGAGCACTTTAGAACTCTGATTGCACATGATGATCCATTGCAATTTTGTACTGAGAAAGAAAAAAAAAAAAACAGTATATGTTCATTTGAAAATTTCAAGATCTTAGTAAACCACTATGACTCTGCTGAGTTATAACAAAAAGCAAAGAATATCAATACTGAACCAATCCCACAAAAATGCCACAAGAACATCTAAAAGTACATTAACCAGGCAAAAATAGTGTGCAAGATGTCCCATCTGGTATAAAACAGAACACCCCAATACTTCAAAACATAGCATATGATCATGTTTGGCACATTACAAGATACACTGCAACATCTGTTAACAGCTTAGAATTACTATTTTTAAGCATCACATATCTGAAAAATGGGTTAATCTATAGAGATATTGTTACAATTATTTATTTTTAAACATATGTATAAAAATCTATGGGACTGCCTTTTCTAGTGTTACTATATACTTAAAAAACATAATGGTGAAGAGAGAGCATCTGTATTATTAAAACTGCTTACTTATTGTTAGTGAAAAAAAAGCTGTCCATCTCATTAGTTTACCTTTTTTATTTTCCTCTTTTTTCCACTTTCTTTCAGGCTTATTAAATCAATTATTCCATTTATATACAGATAAGTTTGTTTTAAATGTTATTAAATGTAATGTAAGTAGTTATAGAACTTTTGTGAGGTTACAAGCCACAAAAACTTTGGTTTCCTGTAACAACAAGGTCAAAGTTCACAGAGGCTGATGGTATTGAAACTGCACAGCTGATACACACTAATGGTATAATTTGGCAGTTCAAGACAGAATCTTTAGCTACATCTCAAAGTTTGAAAGTAAGGGCGGGAGAATGACCAGAAAAAGAGCTGAAGTAAATTCATGCAATATGTCAGTGCAAGCTTATTAACTTGTTTCAGAGAGATAAAAAACGGACTTTAGAAATATGATGAAAAATACACTTTTAAAGCAAAAACTTGAGGAAATGCATGAATTGAAGTGCTATAAGTATAATTTGAGGAAGAAAAAGGAAAGAGAAAAAATAAGCTTTACAGAATTAAGATATATTATTAAGGCAGTCTATATATCTACTCAGTATTGTGTTATGATAGCCATTCATACCCATTCCTTCCCATAGAAAACAAAACAAAAAAAAAAAATAATAATAACACATCTGGAAGGAAGGTGAAGTGAGAAAGAAAATATTTCCTTTACCATTACCAAACACAATTAGAATGTGGCCAAAACGTACTATAAACATTATGACATCTATTTAAATTGTAGTAGATTACACAAAGTTAAAGATTCATCCATGTAAATATTAGTTTGCAACAACTTAAAGATATTTTAAAGGTAGACAGAGAGCTTTAATAAAATGTATGAATATATTATTATGTATATGTTTAAATGATCAGGATTATAATCTGATACTAAATATTATAAATGTATTTCGCTCTTTTCTTTTTACCTATATATAATTTGAAGTGAGAATTAAAACTGAAAATAGGTTAAGGAATAATATAACAATAAACAAAAATATTTACCTTATAAGGTGACTGTTGTATAGTGTCCTGTTCTGGTTGCTTGTCAAATGACATCAGAATGGGTGATAAAAACAAATTAGTATAAGAAAAAACTTTACTTCTCTTTCATTTTTTTTAGTGTTTATGTCCTTCGTTGCCCAATTATGTTTAGATACATGTCTCTTTAAAGGGTCTATATTACATACTCAAAGTTTCAAAACTTCGAACCTCACATGATTGACGCCATATGAGAAGTTTGAAACATTGAATATATAATAAAAAAGAAAAAAAAAAGAAAAAAATTACCAAATGCTCTGAGCAGGGGGGCAAGTCACTCTGCAGCCCCCATACCCCCACTGCTTAAATATACCAACTCCGAAATTGCACTTCAGTGCAGAAAAGGGAAATCTTCCCATTCTGCACCATATGGAGCCATGCGTTTTAACCTTCAAACTTGTAAAAGTTTGATCATATAGTGTCAACCATGTGACATTCGCACTTTTACAAGTTCAAGGTTATAAAAGAAACTCTCTTTAAACTACTGTTGCCCAGTCCATGTCTTCTATCTTGTCAAGGATTTTATTTTTCTTAGTATATTCCACGGCTTATTCTATGGTGTTGAAAATGTTCTGACCATCTGGAAAGGAGATCCTTAGTTTAGCAGGAAAAACAAGTTATGCTTTTATATCTATTTTCTTCAGGTTTTTGATGAAAGGTACAGCTTCTCTTCATTTAGTCATGACTAAAGAAGTGTAGTCATTGCCAAATCTTATGACATTGTCTTTTAACTTGATTGGTGCATTAGCCCAAGCAGTCTTTAAGATTAAGTCCTTGTCCTGACTGGATAAATGTTTAACAATAATGGATCTAGGCACAGGAGAATTCTTCTTTAAGGAAGATGAAGAGAGTGACCTGTGAGCCCTTTTGATGCTGAATGAAAGGGCTTCTGGCAAGTTGAGAGCTTTAGGCAACCAGTTGTTTAAAAATAGTATCAGATTGTCTCCTTCTACTTTCTCTGGGATTCCATAGATCCTGGTGTTATTTCTATGGGACCTGCTTTCTAAATCTTCTATCTTTTCAAGTAACACATTGTTTTGCTTTAGTAAGAACTCTGTGTGGCTTTCATTTTCTGTCAGTCTTCCATTTACATCTGTCACTGCATGTTCTATTGATGAAATCTGAGTAGATAGCTGTTTTAACACTTCATTGAGAAAATCCATTTGTTTTTTACAGTCTCCTTTTATAAAATCCATTTTTTTCCAGTTTGTCTAGTTTTATAGAAAGTTCTTAAATGCTCTCAATAATAGACTGAAGTTCCTTCTTTATGGAATTTTCTTATGAGTTCACTTTTGAGTGACCCATGATAGATGAACAGTCAAAAAGTACTCTGGCGGGAAAATTTAAAATGTAGGTTCCAAATTAATTTTTTTTTCTCTCAGAAAGGTATATATACAGGTTAAAATATGTAATTTGGTTAAAAAAAATCAATATTCTATGGAGAAAAAATAATAAAATCCTGTCCAAGAAAAATAAGAAACAGAACAAAAACTTTGTGCTGTTAGCTAGCACCATCTTGGCCATGCCCCCTTGGATTGCTGCAGTTTTTAGGGGCAGTGTACAATCAGTGTACAAGGTATATATAAACAGTAGATAGGCCATAATTATTTTCAAAACATGTGAAAGTTAAGCCAATCCTAGATCATTTACACAAACGAAACAGTTAACATAGTTAAATATTTTTTGAAATACGTCTGGATAAGATCATGAATGAAGAAAAGTCAAGTTGGAAGATAAAGTAAGGACAGTGTTTTTAAATGAAAATATGTACCATTTCATAGGATCTGGCTTTGAAGGTTAACTTAGCACATATGAGGTCTACAATTGCTACAAGAATGCTAAGATGGTTTAAAAAAGGAAAAGCTATATCCCTATTAATAGTAAAGGTGGCTGCAATTCTTGACTTTTCTGCTGAGGCAATTGGCACAATTTCTTTCCTTATTTTTATGTCACATTAGGTAATAGAGTTACAGAGGAAATTTGTACAGTATACATGTTTTGGAAGTAGTGTCCTTTCAGCGGCTGATATTTTATTTAGACTGTAGAAAATGTGTATCCTGTATTTTAAATGTCCAGTGAATATAGAATGACTAACACTAATATGGATTAATTCTTAAATATCCTACATGGAGGCACCAAATAAAGATCTAGGTTAAATGCATTGCATGGGTAGCTGTTGGGTAGAGTGATATATAAATCTGTTTGAACTAATGTTATACTCAAGAGACTTTACTGAGCCATAAAAACACTTTCTGGGCTAGGAGATAAGAAACTGGAAGGGAAAGTTAAAAAAACTGGATTAAATCATCTACAGAGAGAGTTTTTCTGAAAATAATTAGCTTTTAGGCTTGTGATTGGGTCTTGTGATGTGGTACATTCTTCCCTAGTGTTTGTATTAAAAAAGTGAATTAAAGTGGTGATAAAAGGTGAGAATACAAACAAAACCACTGGACTTTGATGAAATAAAATGCACAATACGATAAAGCGCTTTTCTTCTAGTTCGTGACTAGACATCCTCAGATGATAAATGCATCACAAGTTCCACTTAAGTACCTTTACCTCACCTCATCCTGATTTAAATAAGTTAGTTAATTTAGTGAAATCAATAATTAATCAGTAATTAATCAGCTTATAGACTCAATCAAAATACATAAAAGATACAACATAAGAATCCAAAATAAATACATAATAGATACATAATAAATGCAACACATATATAATACATAAATACAACTGGGTAATGCAAAAATAAAATTAGTTGCAAGATGAAAAATGCAATAATATAAAAATCTCAAAAGTAAGGTTCTCATGTCCTCTTGTATCGTTTATATATCTTTTATGTATCTTTTATGCATTTTGCATCTTTTTTGTATCTTTTATGTATCTCTTATGCATTTTGAGTTTATCAGTTGATTAGTTACTGATTAATTACTGATGTCACTAAATTAACTAACTTAATTAAATCAGCATGAGGTGAGGTAAAAGTACTTAAGTGAAACTTGTGATGCATTTATTATCTGAGGAAGTCTAGTCACAGACTAGACGAAAAGCGCTTTATCATATTGTGCATTTTATTTTATTTGATTAAAGTCCAGTGGTTTTGTTTGCATTCTCACTTTTCATTTATTTATTCAGTTGCTTGTCGTGGCTTTTGCTCCATGAATTAAAATGGTGAGATAGCAAAGCTTGCTTAATGCATGTTAAATTCCATCTGTGAGAAAAAATATAATCCTCTTTTAATAAATGGTGTTTTACATTAGTAGATAGCTACTATTGTTTTAACTATTGCCAGAGAACTTTTTTTTTTTTTACTATGACCTTAACTGGTGCGACAGTTAGAGAAGATCAGATTATTTCTCTTCATCTATTCTGTGGGCCAGAATAGAGATTTAAGAATCTTATACTTATTGTAAATGTTTTAATAATGCCTTAAGTGTAACAGACAGATGTAAAAGCACATTAGTGCATAGTTTTGAATGGTTGGTGGTCTTCAATACTTCCCACAAAGCTGAAAGGGGATAATGTTGAAAATATCACAATGAACTATTACTTTAATGAAATAGTTGTGGATGCCAGCTATACTTCATCTGAAGAAAATCAAAATAGTGTTTAACATGAAACATGGATAAGTTAGGAACAAAGAAATTACTTTGGAAAGCATGGAATGGAGATAACAGAAATATTTATAGAAATGGGTTATGGAATCAGAGAGACAATCATAGCTAGGTGAAAACAAAGGCACAGAACATAAAAAAGAGGACATCACTACGTCTTTTGTAATCTACTTTTATAATTCATTTCTACTGCTGACCTAGTGACTTTATTGCAAACAAGGGAAATTGATTTGCTCAGTGAGCTGTTGCATACACTGTATGGGAAGGGGTTTCTAACTGTTTTGTGGAGTGGTATGCTTGATTTTATACTGCCTGTCTCCAGTGGTATGCTCATTCTTACACTGCCTGTCTGCAGTGGTATGCTCATTCTTATACTACCTGTCTACAGTGGTATGCTCGTTCTTATACTACCTGTCTGCAGTGGTATATTCATTCTTATACTGCCTGTCTGCAGTGGTATGCTTATTCCTAAACCACCTATCTGCAGTGGTATGCTTGTTCTTATACTACATGTCTGCAGTAGTATGCTCATTCTTATGCTACTTGTCTGCAGTGGTATGTTCATTCTTATACTGCCTGTCTTCAGTGGTATGCTCATTCCTAAACCACCTATCTGCAGTGGTATGCTTGTTCTTATACTGTTTGTCTGCAGTGGTATGCTTGTCTTATACTACCTGTCTGCAGTTGCATGCTTGTTCTTATACTGCCTGTCTGCAGTGGTATGATTGTTCTTACACTGCCTGCCTGCAGTGGTATGCTTGTTCTTATACTACCTGTCTGCAGTTCTGTGCTTATTCATACTGCCTGTCTGTTGGACTTGATATATTGAAAACCTAGGGATGCAGAAAAGAATGCATCCATTCTCTTCTTTATTTTAGGTATACTTACATTGTGGCTGTAGCAGCAAAACTCTGACTCTGCTATGAAACATTTAAGTTTACAAGGCATGTCAGTACTGGATACAGAACCATCTGTAGTATCAATAAATATTATCTTTATTCCTATTTGTTCTTTAGTAACCCTTTGTAAATACCTCTCAGAATATCCCCTGACTGAAAGCATAGGTCACTCTTTACATCAGACATTTTTATCTCTGTCTTTAGAAAGTAAATGTTCTGGTCATTTGAACATTGTTAACATATGAAGTGTTTACCTGCTAATGTGCACATTTCTATACTTTAATCCTACCAGGGTAGTAGTAGTTTTGATGTGAACAAACTTGAGCTGATTGTTTTCCTTTAATATGTGTCAGTAACTTAAAGCTTTGCTTGTGCTAAGTTCACACAGGGCTGGCTTTATGTGTCTGTGTGTGTGTGTGTGTGTGTGTGTGTGTGTGTGTGTGTGTGTGTGTGTGTGTGTGTGTGTGTGTGTGTGTGTGTGTGTGTGTGTGTGTGTGTGTGTGTGTGTGTGTGCATGCATGTGTGCATGTGTGTGCGTGTGTGTGCATATGTGTGCTTGTGTGTATATATATCCATGTGTATTTGGGGGGGGTTGTATGTATTGGACAGCAGTGAGTTATTGTAACTATTGTTGTATTCTACATCATCAGGATCACACATTTAAAAAAGTTATAAGCACTGGGTATGGAAGCAGGTTGTGGATCAGTGACTAGCCCCTGAACAGTAAGAAATCTAGAATGAAGGAGGCAGGGTCAATACGTGTGTGTGTGTGTGTGTGTGTGTGTGTGTGTGTGTGTGTGTGTGTGTGTGTGTGTGTGTGTGTTAAAATGAAATACCCAGGTGTGGATGCATCAGCTACTAGGAACTGGGATACAGTGCTCCAAAGTGAGTCTTGTTTGGGATGTGGACAGACAGTCTCAGGTTTGGAGCAGGTTCCCTGTTTGCTCTTGGGGGAAATTGTGCTTAATGCAGAGAGCTGCATTTGAAATACTGTGTGTGTACAATAAGACTATTTCTGTTTCCCCCTATACACCTTTTGTTGGTATGGATCTGCTAATACCTCTTTCTCTGTGATTTGTTCCTTTCACCATCACTGCCCTGGACAGGTACTCTTTTCTTTCTGCACTTGGACACCTTCTGAACTCACACTCAACCTCCTTGACAACATGCTTCCTGTGTACTGAACTGTACTGTAAGTATCCCACCAAGCCTTGTCACTGTGTTAATGCTTAAAACCCTGTATCTGTTTACCATTTCTCTTTCTTTGCATTCCTTTTCCTGTTTGACTATACCTGTCTTCCCCTTCCTTCAGAAGTGAAGAAATGAATCATAACATGCCTCTGCTCTTTGTACTTTTGCTCATTACTGTATTTTAAAATAAACTCAAAATGGCAAAATTATTTAAAGTGTGGCAGCATTAGCAGTCAACATTTTTGATCTCTCCTGGTAAACTACAATACAATTTAACCAAAATTAGAACTCTTAGAATTAAAGGTTCAAAAGTCTTAGTTTTTTTTTTTTAAGACAAAAGAAGACATGCAAGTGCTAATGGCATAGCTAGGTTGGGGAGAAGAGGGATGCTGCCCCAGGTGCAAGGTGTCAGGAGGTGTGGTTGTCAGGTGCACACTGAGTGTTACTGCAGACCAGCATTCATCTCTAAACTCTGATACAGTGCATTACTGCATTTATATTCTGTGTTTTAGCATTTTAGCAGTCTGTAAATTATCTTTGGACTGTAGTAAGCCACATGTCACATTTGTAGCAAGTGTTTTTCTTTTTGACGGGGGTGGGGGGCACCAGAAGATAGTCGGAGTACATAGAAGCATCTGAAGTTCCATGTATTAGAAAGGAGTTGTGTTTAGATTCCTTTGAAACTAACTACTTATGTGTCTTTTGACTCACAACTCAAACATTTATAATGTTGTTTATGAATGGACACCAAGTCATAGTCCTGTGTGCTGTTTTATGATTCTGCATAATCTGAAATCTAAGTATCTATGTCTTTTAATACTAGGTCCTATTTTGTGTATCACAGACTGTTTCAAATATTGGTAAAATATGAACATTTTCAAGTTCATCTTAGTTGTATTTACATACTACTGTCCTAAGTACTTTACAAAAGTACAAGTCAAGTACAAATATTTCAAACATAATGAAAATATATAAAATATTTGCAGTTTGAGACATTTAAACAATACTATACTTATCAAAAGAAAATGCAATTCACAATCTGAAATTATACAGAACTATTAAATGCAAATGTAAAGCCAGACTTAGAAAATAATAAAATAAACTCAAAGTGCATCTTCCATAACCAGTATATTTCACATATTATTTGAAACAAGGTATTACTGAATAACCATGAAAACCAAAAAGAAGTTATAAAGGTCCTGCTAGTTGTTTTGTGTAACAATAGGTCTTCAAAGTTTATATCAGATACTAAGAGTATCTGGGTGAACAAAATGGCCTGAATTATCTGCAGCATTATGAAAGTACAGCTGGAATCCTCAATGATTCCATAGATAATGAGACAATTACTACAACAGAATGTCTGCACTTTCAGCTCACCAACACAAAAAGGTCACAGTCAAGAAACTGACTTCTCAGTAAAAAATGGTTGAAACAGTGAAGTAGCAAAGATGCTTCAAGTTCCCAGACATTCCAAAACTGCAAAGCTGGAAAAAGGATAACAAAGTTCCTTTGATCTCATTTTCATTGTTGATGATCAGTATGTCCCCAAGTAGTGAAGAACTGAGTTCACTCTAACCTTTCCACAATGTAACAAAAGGGCCGACACAGCAGAACCTTTATAGGTTCATAGGTAGGTACTAGGCTATCAGCCCTAGTGCCCATACAAGCCTAGCCAAAAAATGTACCCTGGCTTTTGCCACCCAAGAAAATAATTTTCCTGTGCCCCTGTCGAGCAGAGCCACAGAAGTGATCCCCGGGGTGAATTTCTCATTTCCCATCCAATCATCAAGATTTTTCTTGAAGAGTGCTAATGAGGACCTCTATTTGACATAGATAGGTAGTCTGTTGCAGAGTATGGGAAGTCTCTGGGACAGGAATCTATCCCTCCAGCATGTTCTGTTTATTGTGGTGACAAGGTTAAGGTCCCTAGAGCATGTAGCTCGGAGGGATTGGGATTTCTTTAAGTGGAGCATGTCCAACAGCTCTGGGTTTGACATAGCTTTGTATGTTAGGCAAAGATGGCCCCTGAGTAGGCGATATGCGATGGAGTACAGCTGTAGTTTTTTTAGACGGTCTGCATAGGGCATCTGTTTGAGGCCAGTAATCCTCTTTGTGAGGTATTTCTGTGGTCTTTCCAGTTGTTGTAGATGTCTTGTGAGGTACATACCAAAAGGGGCGTTGTACTCTATAATGGGTCTAATGAGTGATGAGTAGAGGGGAACAATGACCCCTTTTTTTCTGGATGAGAATCCTTTTGTGATGAGATGAGCCACGTAGAAGGATTTCCTGACCACTGTGGCAATGTGATTATCAAAGGAGAGACTACTGTCCACCTGTGTCCCAAGGTCTCTTATCACATTTTCGGCATTAAGTAGACTACCAACTATGTGGTAGCTCATGGGTACAGAGTTTTTACCAAAGGGGATGACAATACACTATTTGGCATTGAGCTTCAGGCCATGGCTTTGACACCAGGTATCTGTCTCAGTGAGGCCCTTTTGTAGTTTGTCCACATCGTTAGGAGTTTTGATTATGGCTCCTAGTTTGCAGTCATCTGCAAACTTTTTTAGCCAAAGACCTTCTGTGTTGGTTTGCACTTCAGAGAAGTAGATACCAAACAGGAGAGGACCCAGGACTGAACCCTGTGGTACTCCACTTGGCACTGGTTTGATGTCGGACAGTGTGGGTTCTGTCCATGAGCCAGTTGGCAACCCATCTTGTGACTTAGGGATTTATACCCAGTTTAGTGAGCTTATCTATAATTCCAGAGTGGGGGATGGTGTCGAAAGCCTTGACGAGATCTAGATAAGCTGTGTGAACCATTTTACCCTCATCTATGGCTTTGGTGACTGCTTCAAAGAAGTCAATCAGGTTTAGGAGACATGATCTGCCTTTTACAAATCCAAACTGAGTAAGGTCCAGAGTTTGGAGATTACCAATGTCTTTGTTTATGAGTTCCATGATGATATGTTCCATGGCCTTGCAGACCAGGCTCGTCAGGCTAATGGGGCGGTAGTTCCCGGGGTCCATCATGGCTCCCCCTTTGTGGAGTGGGATAACTGTTACGGTGCACCATTCAGTAGTTGGTTACATACTGAAGATACTAAAAACATATCCACTAAGAAGACAAAACATGGGATAAAACCACATACTTTGCCCTTTCCTTTAAATGGAACATCAGAATCTATAAAAAACATGCAGATATCAGAAACAATATCAAGTAATGGCTGTTACACTACTTCCTCATATTTGAATGCTGAAAGCAAGGAGAGCACCATAAAATATATCACAAAAGCAAAAGACATAATCACTTCATGGTAAGAAATTGTAACAAGCTAAAACACTCTAAAAAACTGTCCTAATGCATTTTGCATGGTAAACAAAAAGCTACTCAATGTGTACTCATAAATAGCAATGTCGAGGACATACTTTTTCAGGGTAAATAAAATGTTTATTATTTTCAACAAACAATGACAGTTCAGCCTAACAGTCCTGCAGTTAGTATCCATTTTAACCTCCTATATTTGTTTTTGGGGATGCAGGGACCAATGTCACCACACCGAGTAAGCAGAGGCAGACTCCCTTGCAAAAGCATCTGTGTGCTGTTTCTGTTTCTTTACACTTCTTCTTTGTATACATTAAAGCTAGTAACTAAGCCTATTTCCTATTGTTGGAAACAATGTCATAAAGCTAATGTTCCTCATGTAGTCTCTTCAATATAGCCCAACTAAAGTGCACAAACTCTAGTTATCAAGTCGAAAACCCTGAAATTGCACAGACAGCTTTAGATTTCTAAAGAAGACAAACTACTACAAAGTCATGTTATAATACTTAAATAATGGATCTTCTGCTACTACATCATTTCTTCCCAGAAGAGCTTGCACCTATGAAAGTCTCCTTCTCAGACTTAGACTTGAACCCACGTTGACAAGTACAGCTGTAATTTCCAATTGTATTGTTGCACGCAGAGTAACAACCATAGATACAACTGCTCCCAGCACTCGTTTATATCTGCATTTTATAGAACATGAAATCCCAGTCAGTGTGCATCAGAAAAATGACAAATTATGATCTTGTAATACATGAGAATGGTATGCATTTCTCATTTTTTCATACAAGTCATAAAACTACATCACAGGTGTACACCACTAATAGCCCAGGATGAAGTAAAATATGAAAAGGAATTGTAAGTACAAACATATATCATACAGAGGCAGTATACATATAGCTTTATTTTTGTGGTAGTTTCTTTGCAATGGCATATCTGTCCTAATATAATTAACAATGTCTTCTGTGCAAGATAAATTCATGTATTACAGTGATCTCAAGTTGCAATGACAGCATGGAACTACATTAATATGGCACAGGATGTTTATAATTTTTGTTCTGTTTTACATTAATGTATATTGTTTAATTGCCATCTAAATCTGCATAATATGGTTCCAATTTGTATTCAATTTCCTGGATTGATATGCAATGATAATTATGTGTTCCTATTAAAGATATCAATAAATTCTGCCATACTGTATACATTTTCCATTAATATAAACCATAGTATTTTCCCATGTTAAAATTCCATCATTTTGTAGTGGCTTTTTATATTATTTTATTCATTTGGCATTTGAGCATCAGACATTCTCATATAAATAAAAGTTGAAATGAAAAGGGATAGTAAAAAAATCCGATCCAGTTTTATGAGTTTATCTCTCCTGAAATACGGAAGTCAAATCATGTGACTATGTTATAGATGGACTACGACATGGCAGTAGACATGCCAGTTGGGCAACAGGTAGCACACCTGCCTTTGGTCCTGATAAGTCAGAAAGCTGCAGGTTCTATTCCCAACCCTGGTACGAGGATTAATTCACAGAACTAACACTGA
Organism: Protopterus annectens; assembly: GCF_019279795.1. Lineage (NCBI taxonomy): Eukaryota > Metazoa > Chordata > Ceratodontiformes > Protopteridae > Protopterus > Protopterus annectens. The sequence continues at coordinate 1,464,480,908 of NC_056743.1, forward strand.
TGTAAAATAAGGGGGTTGTTCTCCTGAGTGTGATATCCTTTGGATGAGACATTAAACTGAGGCCCCATCTAACTGAGTTAGTGGTGGTTCAGGTAGATAGGAATGATCACTTGGCACCTACTGAAAAGAGTAGCGGAAGTCCTTCTATACTCCAACCAAATATCCCCTGGTAGAATAAATGCCACTCTGAGTCTCCCCTGAAAATGCCAAATTTGCCCTTGTAGAATAAATGGCACTTTAGTTCTCCCCTGAAATGAGGTAACTAGTGAGACCAACCTGGTCAACAAAATGATAAATAAGTAAAAAAAAAAAATCTCAAGGGAAATGGAGGGTGGGCCCATAACTTTGAGGTGAATTAGAACATGTCTGAGACGAAATGGACAGGTGATGCATGGGAATTAGGCTGGAGAAATCTGATCATGACACAGAACAGTGTGCAGGGCAGAACTGGGACAAATCCTGTTTAATAACTGCAGGCTAACATCATACTGAGGCTACAAAAGAAATTTAGCCTTTTTCCAGATGTCAATAAGATCACTGTTGTGACAGGATATAGTGCATCAGGTTGGCAATAAGAGCTGATTATCATGTAGAATGGGAACAGACAGTCTAAATGAGATGTAATGCATTCTGGGGAGAGGGATAGTATTCCAGGAAACATGTATGCATGGACTAGTATGCTACAAAAAGCAGAGAGAAGGAAGTAAAGACAGAAAGGCTTTGGAAAAGACTCACCAGTAACTTGAACTGTATAGCATACTGTGCATAGGCAATGGTGAAATCAAAACTATACTTGGAGAGTAGAATCCAGAGATTACAAGCTCTCTGTCCCATTGCACAGGGCACTGGGTGCTGGTAAGGCTGCTTCTGGAGTACATTGCCCAGCTTCTGTTCTGCTTACAGATAGCAAACTACATTTTGTAAGCATCCAACAGAGAAAGTATAACACCATAAGAGTAGTGGAGGGAACAATATATAGGAAGAGACTTGTGCAGCTTTTCTTGCATGCAATGGAAAATAAAACGGAAGTGTCTGAGGCTGAGATGAAAAAGAGATAGCAAAGGAAAGAAAGGCATAAATACAGCCAGATGTGGACTGATGATTGATCCGAGATACACATAAGAAAATGATGTTACCCACAGAAGATGCTGTCACTCTTGAATACAGTACTTGTGACAGTTGCTTTGTGTATTCCAGAAAATTCCTGCATTGATGTATCACACAGTCTTATGGAGCATGGCAGTTGTATAGAGGTGTGCTGCAAGTCCAGGTGCACTTTGTAGTTTGTAAATTACCTTCTATCAAAAAAAAATATCTTAGTTTCAACATATATAATGAAAAGGAACAGAAACTTGTTAATAAAAAATATTGTATTTAATGAGACTTTTTTTTGTCCATAAGTTGCTTTTCAGTGACACTTGAATGACTGACTCCAATTAAATAAAATTATAATTTCTGAGATTTTTAATTTGGTCTGAAGTGGTTTGAACTGTAGAATTAACTGTATTCTTTAAGGGAACAAAAGAGGATGTAGAAACTTAACTAGGTGTGATCATTTGTTTGCAGATACAAAACATATTCTTTAATGTGTATACCCATTTAGGAGTTTGTCACTCAAAAGTACAGTACTTATTCTGGTGAGCTGCAGCACTCTGGAGATAAACGTTAATTTAGAGACACATTGGTGATTCTCAAAGCTCTGTGATACACTTTTAAAACATTTGATGCAGGGGGTCTGAACCCCCCCCCCCCATCCATAAACATGGGGAACATAGCACTACTTCTCTGTTGTGTGAAAATCCTAACTTGGATATCTCAGCACCTTTGAATATAGGGGATACTCTGAGATACTGTAAATTCAGACTTGGCTCCAGTTCATCCCCATTCAAGCTAACACCTCTGATGTTCAGAGGATGATAATTATGGGCCTCATAATGTCATGAGGCACCCCTTTCAGATCTATGCAATGTTTGCTGTTACAAATCCCTTTTGCATGACTCGTAAAATCTTGTCAGAATTCATGGCTATTTAGTGTAAGATGTAATTTTTTCAGATGTTTTCAGCATTTGATAGCTAATGTACTCAGTTCTACATTACAGTATATAAAGAAGTGTATCAGACAAAATCCCTTACATGGTTATGGAGGGATGTCAGCTTTGTCACCTGTGTAAAGGAACAAAAAAAACAAACACAAATACAAACAAAAAAAACAAAACAAAATTAAGGGTCTCTCATTCGATTAATTTTAATTTTCAGTGTATAAAGACACATGATCAGATGTAGCACTTCTAGTAACTCAGAATGTATTTCCTTTTGGAAATAACATTCTTGTCAGTTAGCAAAGCCATTTTATCTTAAAATTATTATGTGTGTGTGTGTGTGTGTGTGTGTGTGTGTGTGTGTGTGTGTGTGTGTGTGTGTGTGTGTGTGTGTGTGTGTGTCTGTGGGTGTGTGTGTTTGTGTATACATATCTTCGACCTGTGGATTTTCTTTTTTTATTCATATTTTCTATGGGCATACAGTTTTAATACAGTTTTACTGAACACCCATCCAAAGTTCAAGTAGTTTATATTTGAAGACAAACATATTAAAACCATATGAATGTAAAGTGTATTTACTGATATCATAGGTTTGAAAATGAATTTATTTGAATAAGTTACAAATGTTATTGCTTTTGGATAGTACTCGGGGTGATATCTGGAGAAAACTGAATCATACAAAAGAAATTTTTGAAACTCATACCATTAATAGTGCCTAAGTAGAGCGTGCAGAGTGACAGCCTGAGAATGGCCAGTGTCTTATCATTATTTAATTGTAATGTGGCATTCTTAAGAAAAAGTAAAAAAAAAATGAATGATAAAAAAATTAACAAGCACAGGAATCTATCTAGTTCCAACCTCACCAGCATGTGTACTGGGGAAAAAAACAGAGAATCTAGTGGTCTTAAAACTTTGTTGATGAGCTCAGTCACAAAAACTTCCAAAAACAATGAAACCCAGGTAGTGTTCCGAAGCAACAAGCCTTTATTCATCATAGAAAAATGATCTTCAGTAAAAAAAAAAATCTGAAATATTTTCATAATCAAACATAATTAGCTTTTATATACTAAGAAGTAGGTGTGAAAAATACATGTATTGTTTAATTTTAAACCAGCATATTCCTGGTAAACAATATAAACAAGGCCATAAAAGTTCATTTTATAACAACAAGTACCCACCCCCATAAAGTATTAGATCAAACTAAATCCAAATTAAGGAAAAGACTACCTATTTGCAACCCACATTCCAATATCAGGTATTAAGAAAAGCATAACATATATATATATATATATATATATATATATATATATATATATATATATATATATATATATATATATATATATTTATATATATATAAAAAGATATACATAAACAACTTTCCCCAGGATTCTATAAAATCTGTGTAGACTCCGTGTAGAGCCTACATGGAATGTATCCATGTACATGGCCAGAGTTCCCCCTCGTCAGCATGCCATGCATATTAATCATGGTGCACTGCTGAGGGAGATCACATTAATGCGATATTGAATATGTGCCAGCAACAGTGTAGTAGCTGTCCTGTACTTGTGGACTGTCCAGAAAAATTATATACAGTTGGCAAGCACAGGACAATATTTTTTTTTTAGCTTTATATGATGTTTGCATGGTGCAGTGTGGTGTCTAGCGATGATAGATAACAAGCTGCACTTATACATATACAGCAGACATCTGGTGTGTACATATATATATATATATATATATATATATATATAGGTTTACATGAAATTGGTCGATAACTGAATGTCGAACAGGGTTTTCTTTGAACTTATATGTCAAAGATTTAGGTAGTGAACGGTCGGAATATCGTAAAAAATTCGGAATTCGACATTTCCAACCGCTCTGCCACCTAAACAAGTGCTACCATGGGTCAAAAAGGGGAGATGTTTGGCATTTTGACATAATTGCGTTCGCAATTATGCGGAACTGACGTTCTGCTTTCGAACATGTTGTGTTCAACATTTGGCCATACTACCAAATCCATATATCATGTTTAATCATAGCCTCACCTCAGGTTTCGTGCCCACTGAGTGGCACAGAGCTACAGTTATCCCACTCCACAAGGTGGGATCCACCTTGGATCCCAAAAACTACCATCCCATCAGTCTGACAAGCCTTATCTGCAAGGCCATGGAGTGTATTATCATGGAACTTTTAAACAAAGACACTGGCAACCTTCAAACACTGGACCCCACCCAGTTTGGATTTGTGAGGGACCGATCTTGTCTCCTGAACCTGATTGACTTCTTTTAATCAGTCTCCAGAGCCATGGACAAGGGTAAGGTGGTCCACACAGCCTATCTAGACCTTTCCAAGGCCTTTGACACCATCCTCCACTCTGGAATCATAGATAAACATATTAAGCTGGGCATTAATCCCTACATCACCCAATGGGTTGCTAACTGGCTTACTGTTATAACCCACACTGTAAAAGTAGCCAACTCCAAATCCAGCTCCAGACAAGTGACAAGTGGAGTACCTCAGGCTTCAGTCCTGGGACTGCTCTTGTTTGGCATCTACTTCTCTGAAGTACAGGCCGACACTAAGGGACTCTGGCTAACAAAGTTCGCAAATGACTGCAAACTGGGAGCCATTACTGAATCCCCAAATTATGTGGATACTCTACAAAAGGGCCTTACAGATACAGATGCTTGGTGCCAGAGCCATGGGCTCAAGCTCAATACCAAGAAATATATAGCTATCCCCTTTGGGAAAAAACATGTACCCATGAATTACCATATAGGTGGCAGTACACTAAACACTGAAAGTGTGATAAGAGACTTAGGGACACTGGTGGATAGTGGTCTCACCTTCGATAACCACATTGCCACAAAATTCAAGAAATCCTTCTGTGTGGCACCCCTCATCACTAAGGGCTTTTCATCCAGAAAAAAAGAGGTCATTGTCCCACTGTACTCATCCCTCATTAGACCCATTATAGAATACAATGCCCCATGTGGTATGTACCTCTCAAGACATCTGCAACAACTGGAAAGGTCGCAGAAATACCACACTAAAAGAATCACAGGCCTAAAGCAGATGCCCTACACTGACCATCTTAAAAAACTCCAGCAATACTCAGTCGCATATCGTCTACTCAAAGGCGATCTCTGCTTAACTTACAAGGCCATGTCAAACCCAGAGCTGTTGGACATGCTACACTTAAATAAATCCCAATCCCTCAGAGCCACATGCTCCTGGGATCTAAACCTTGTCATCACAATAAACAAAACATGCTGGAGGGATAGGTTCCTGGCCCACAGACTCCCCAGACTCTGGAATAGATTGCCCATACATGTCAAGCAGAGTGCCTCTTTGGCCCTCTTCAAAAGGAACCTTGATGATTGGATGGGAGAAAGGAAATTCACCCTGGGATCATGTCAGTCATCCTGCTAGACAGGGGTCCAGGGAAGTAAATAGTGTGGGAAAAAATAGCCAGGGAATTGTTATGGCTAGGCTTGTATAGGCCCTAGGGCTGATAGCCTAGTACCAGCCTATGAACCTATGAGACTATAAATTAGCATTTCTTAAGCATAGATTGATTCAGAGGCAAACATCTGCTAATGTGAACCATGTTGAAAAGGCAAACCACTAGCTAGGGGAACCATTGTGTATGAGAGTTAATTTGCAGGATGAACTTGTTGGCACAACATTTATATATCTGCACCTATCAACAAGAAAAGTATTGTACTCCATCAGATATGCAACCATTTTGTTTCCAACATGATGCATATGTTTGAACATGCTTAGGGGGAATGGGGATTGCACCATTAAGGCTTTCTTAGAACTGTACTGATGACATGTCATTGATCTCTAGATTTGTTACACCTATATAGGAACTACAGTACAGTAAGGGTAGAATGATTATTGTTAATTTAGTACACTGGTCTCCTGGAAAATTCCCTTGATAGTGGTTGTAATAGTACACTGCTATTTGTCTGACACTGTTGTTTTTATATATTGTAAGGGGTGGTTACCCCTAGGGGCCATACTACAATGGACTTCTATGGTTGGTGTGTGATCATACATCATTATCTTTCATGGCACAAACAGGAATAGCTGACTATTGTTACTATCCTAGTTGCATCCACACTCTTAGTATGTTTGCACACTGTTGACTATGAGATGTGTAATCAAGCAGTGAATGCTGCTAGCCATCCATTATTGCTGTAACTCCACATACTGTACTCAAATGTATGTGATCCTGACATGTTCCCATTTTGTTGTCTTTCAGGAAAGATGTATCCATGACCCCTGGGGCCTTTTACAGATGCTGAAAATGACATCATCCTGAAAGCCTTGCATCAACACCATGAACTCCTGCTGTCCAGGTGGAGGCCAAACAGGGAGTAGCGGGCATTATTTTACACTGACCTAGTCTGCAATGTGAATGCTATTGGTCACCAGAGCAAGACATATGAACAGGTGTGACACCATGCCACCAATATGATCAATACCGCACACAAAAGAGCAGTAGATGTGGCCAGAGATTGCGGTGTCACTGGTGATGGGCCTGCAGTGGAACAACCACTGTCAGTCACTGGTAATTTCCTGGTGAACCTAGAAACACAGGACAGCTGTCAGGCATCCATCACACAATATGTCATTGTTGTGGGTGCCACCATGTCCACGCAAGAGGAACATCCAGGTATGCTTAATTGTATCAGCATTGGAATACTGTAACATTCAATGTGTCAGGGTATACACAGTTTTACTTGGGTGCCAAGTGCTTGTTTTGGGGGGGGGGGTTAGCCACAGTTTGAATCTCTGGTCAGTTTGTGACCAACATAACAATTAAAATAGTAGCTATTGTAAATCTGAGATATTTGGAAGTATTACCCTGTTTTAGTGCATTATGTGGTGGCATTTACATTACCTCTCCCATAAATTTTCACAGGACCATCAGGAATCGGATGAGGCCATGCTCCTGTTCCTGGTAACCACAACACTGTTTCGTTAGAGATGTATATTTAGTGCAATGTATTTGCTAAAGTGTCATCCCAGGCCTGCTGGCTGGATTGATTTACTGCCTGCATGATTGCTAACTGCACAGATATTTCCTGTCATTACACAGTTTAGAGTCATACCTATGCCTGTGACCACACTGATAAATTTGACAGTATTGTCAGGACATTACAGATTGCCATATGTGTCATCTGTGCAGAGTTTTGCAAAATGTCAACAATGTACATCATTATTGCTCATGCGATTCTTGTTTAATGCTGTAATTGTTTAGTGACAGCAGTGTATACAGCTTAACATATATTGCAACATATGGCAGAGCATAGTAGTGCAGTTATTAATATACTACTTTTCCCTTTTTATCACAGGTGACAAGGAGGGTCAGTCTCTTGTTTAAATATCCACCAGACAAGTCTGCATTGCACACTTGGTCTGGCTGTATCATCGCAGCTTGAGTCCCCACCCCAGCAACTGCAACATTGCCAAATAAAGCCAATATTATGGTCCACTTTCTCCCTACAGCTATTGCAAGCCAAGAATAATACTTTGTTATAAGGATATCCACTAGACAAGCCTGCATAGCACACTTGTTTTGCCTGTATCATCGCAGCTCGCCCCCCCCCCCAAACAACTGCAATGTTGACAAATAAAACCACTGCTATGGTCCGGTTTCTACCTACTGTTATTACAAATCAAGAATAACACTTTATAATAAGGATATCCACCAGACATGTCTGCATAGCACACTGGGTCTGCTTGTATCATCTCAGCTCGGCACACCCAAGCAACTGCAACATTGTCAAATAGAACAACTGCTATGGTCCGGTTTCTCCCTACAGTTATTGCAAGCCAAGAATAAGACTATAATTAGGATATCCACCAGACAAGTCAGCATACCACACTTGTTCTGTTTTTATTATCACAGCTTGGATCCCCCAGCAACTGCAGGATTGGCAAATAATACTGCTATGGTCTGGTTTCTCCCTACAGTTATTGCAAGCTAAGAATAACACTTTCTATTAGGGAAATCCACCATACAAGTCTACATAGCACACTTGGTCTGCCTGTGTCATCACAGCTTGGGTTACCCCCAGCAACTGCAACATTGCCAAATAAAAACACTGCTATGGGCCGGTTTCTCCCTACAGTTATTGCAAGCCAACAATAACACTTTATAATAAGGATATTCACCAGACAAGTCTGCATAGCCCACTTGGTCTACCTGTATCATTGCAGCTTGGGTCCTCCCCTCCAGAAACTGCAACATTGTCAAATAAGACCACTGCTATGGTCCAGTTTCTCCCTACAGTTAATGCAATCCAAGAATAACACTTTATAATTAAGATATCCACCAGAAAAGTCTGCAAAGCACACTTGGTCTGCCTGTATCATTGCAACTCGGGTCCCTTCCCCCTAGCAACTGCAACATTGCCAAATAAAACCACTGCTATGGTCTGGTATCTCCCTACAGTTATTGAAGCCAACAATAACACTTTAGAATAAGGATATCCACCAGACAAGTCTGCATAGCACACTTGGTCTACCTGTATCATTGCAGCTTGGGTCCTCCCCTCCAACTACTGCGACATTGTTAAATAAAATCACTGCTATGGTCCAGTTTCTCCCTACAGTTAATGCAAGCCTAGAATAACACTTTATAATAAGGACATCCACCAGACAAGTCTGCATAGGTGACTGGATGTTTACAGTTCTTTTTATCAACAAAATTGATCCTTTAATCGTTATGTTTTAAACATTGTGACTGGATGTTTATATCTCTTTTTATAGAAAATTTGGTACTTTTACTAGTTATTTTTTAAACATTGTTTTGGCCAGTGTGCACAACTGCAAGGGCTCTCCCCCATCCCAGGCAACTATAGCTTCATTTCTCACCACTAGGTTGTGCAACTAACAATATAATTGCTGTATCTTGTCCCAAATAGATTTGCATCCCCATAAGAATTCCTTTAAAGTAAGGCTAGTATTATTTGCTTTGTGTATTTTGTCCCTGGATTGATTTGCCTTCCTTTGTTGATTTACTTAGACACCAAGGCTATAAAATTAGTGTTTCTGCAACTATCTGCTTATACTCCTACTTGTCTGCCTCTACCTCTTCCTTGCTTTCACTTACCTTACAGCTCCAGTGTTTCCACTTCTTATATCGATTGTTTTTCTTTGCACTGCTACCTGAAGGTGGCCTGCCTGCTCCATTTGCCCTCACCATGCTCAGGTTCCCTCTACTCCCCTACCTTACTCCCATTCCCACCCACCCCTGCATCACCTAAACTTATACAAATACTAGCCACTCCCCTAACTTCACCCAATCAACAATCACCCTCCCTCTGCTAGTCACACCTCAATTAACTAATACACTATTTGTAACACTCATTCTTCCCCTCACACAACTTAATTGCCACTGTCTTTAAACACTCTACTCCCACCATACTACACCAACACCCCTCTGTCCATACATCTTTTTTATCACACCATCCAGCTAACTTAACATTAAAAAAAGAATACATACCATGCTTTTTCTCCTACCCACACTCTACGCCCTACTGCTATCTTCATACTAACATCCTACACTCACCTACAGATAGAAAATGTCCATAGCCCCACACTATATTATATTAATACCATCCACTCTCACTCTCCTACCTTGCCATCTCCTCCCAACTCTACAATCACACACCTATTGCATACTTCCACTTAAAACATGTAGATGTCAGCAATGCTATTAACCACTTCAGCAAACACCTTCACATACTCTCTGAATTGTCAGACAAACATGCATATATATATTATCACAGAATCTCTGTAGTGGTGACATACACCCCAATCTCGGGCCACATACTGCACAACATACCATCATGCCTACCATTCCTCCCCTTCCTCAAATTAAAACTTGAGACTTTCTCATTCTTAACATGAACCTTAGAAGCCTAGTTAACAAAATCACAGACTTTCATATAGTAATTGCACAGTACTCACAAGACATTCTTATAGCAACATAAAATTGGCTAAAACCCCATATAAGAGACCCAGACATACTCCCATAAAGTTATTGTGTACACAGGTTAGATAGGATCAGGAAGAAGGGAGGTGGGGTTGCAACCTTCTACAATGATAACCTAAGCATAGACCACCTACCCACGGAATACCCTTATGATAACAACTTTGAAGTCCTAGTAATATGGCTCAGAAACAACCCAAAGAAAAATATTACATATCTCCCAGCAATACTCCCATTGCCATTGAGGAGCTCATAGCCTGGACAGCCTCAACCTACATCCACTAAACCATTATCACAGGCAACTTCAACCTAGACTGGAGCACTTACACTGGTGATAACCCTTCCACCTTTCTAAATCTACATGGTTTCTCCCAAACAATCCAGTTTCCCACTCAAATAGATAAACATAGCAAAAGGGAATCTATCTTAAACTGCTAACGTATTAACAGTGCCACCCACAACTATCTATCTGGATACCAAGTAATTTAAGTGACCATAGACTTACCTGCTTAATCCATCATCAACTCAACCCACCCAGAAATATAGTTTACAAAGTCATACAAACTAACAAAAACTTTTCAGATGAAGCATTTTTAGATATACTCAATAAATGTAAATGGAAACCACTCCATTGTCCCCAACTTGATCAGGCCATAACATACTTCAATGACACATTTCTAGCTATTCTAAATAGCTTAGCACCAACTCGTACATGTCGTGTTAAAAATAACAGACTGCCCTGGATATCAAAACAAACCATTAGACTTCAAAAACTAAGGGACAAAACCTAGGTTCAATACCATAAAACAAAAGATAATAAAACTCTGTTATCATACCAGCAGCTCCACAATCAAACAAAAAAAAACTCAAACTAGACAGAAAACATATTATGAATCTATGCAAAACAAATATGAAAACAGTTCCAAAAAGTTCTGGCAGGCAATTAACTCTCCTCCACCCAGGTAAATCCACAACCCCAGAACCAACAACTAATAACCAAAATTTGAGTAATGTCTCACAAATCAACACTTACTTTATAAACACTATCCTCTCCTTAGTTATAGGGAACAATTCCACTCCATCGTCTCTTCCACCTAATGTGAAATTAACAATTCTTTTGACCTCAAATCTGTCCCAGCTAACACCATAAGAACAATGCTGAAAAAACTGAAACCTTCTTCTTTAGCAGCTGGCCAACTCCCCAATGAGTACCTCAAACTTTCATCCAATGTCATACACTGCATATATCCATTCTAGTAAATAGGTCTACAGCAGAACAATATGTGCTAAAATTATAGAATATTTCCTATATCACCCTTCTACATAAAGGAGGAACATCAACAGAATTAAACAATTACAGACCCATAGCCATCCTTTCCCTGTGTGAAATATCTGGAAAAATGTATACATGCTCAATTACTACAATACCTATCTCACAACATTATCTCTTCCTCCCAACACAGTTTCAGGCTGAAACACTGTACCACCATAGCCCTATTTCATTTCTCTAACACCATAAACCAACTCAAAAATTCAAACCAGTAAGTAGCTTCCATCTTCCTAGACATGTCAAAAGCATTTGACACTGTCTCTCATCAGAAACTCCTTAATACTCATGCCTTATCAAAGACTTCCCTCTCCTGGCTCCTAAGTTATTTTTCTGAAATATGACAAGCAGTACAATGGAAATCCAAACTCTCGCCACTTCTGCCTGTCTCATTTAGAGTCTCCCAAGGAGCCATACTAGGGATGGTTCTTTTCACCATCTTATCTAATGATCTAGCCTCATCCACAACACATGCTAAAGTAGTTCAGTATGCTGACGATTTAACTTTAATCTGCTCAGCAGATACCTTACCAGACCTCCGATTAGTAGCCTAACAAGCTTTTAATGATGTAAAAACATATCTAAGTAAATTGCAACTAATCACCCCAAAAAGACACAGTTAATGCAATTTACAAGTAGCAAACAATCACCGACCACCACTCCTTTCACCATTCTCTCAGCAAACAACACTGTCATCCAACCAGTTGAGCATACAAAACTCCTTGGCCTGACATTCGACAACAAACTCAGATTTGACCAAGACAGAGCCATCCCAATTAAGAGAGTTCACATCAAACTTGATTCACTATACAGAAGCAAGCCATTCCTCACTGACAATAGCAGACTAGCCATATCCAGAACCTTCCTTCTCTATGCTCCTATATGCTGCCTCCCTCTTTACCAACTTAAAAAGATCAGACTTAACCAAATTGGAAACTTGCTACAACAAAATGGTCATGTTCACAGCCAACCTTCTCCAACAAACTCACCATTGTATTGCTCTAAATAAATTAAATTGGCTTGAGCTACCTAAATGTCTCCATCTCTACCAACTTAAATTTACACACAATATCATCTTCCACCCTGACAATTGACCATCCCTCAAGGAACTTGTTGTTTCTTACTCATGCCTTGAATTCTAAGATCTGTAGACAGAAACTTTCTTACAGTAAACAAAGCAAACAATACTCACAGTAAAGCCCTATTCTCAAATCAAATAGCCAAATTACGGAGCTCCATACCCCTTACCCTGCAAAACACACTTGAATCTACCAATTTTAAACAACTGCTATTTGAACATCTATCCAAAAACTGGCATTGCTCCTGCAACAAACCTGACTGACAAGATATCTATAACTATCTCAACACACTGTCCACTCCTTACCTCATTTTCTCCCTCTCCTCAGTGTTATTACTACTCAAAAGAAAAAAAAAAAATATATATATATATATATATATATATATATATATATATATATATATATATATATATATATATTCACTACTAAATCCCAAAACCGCACAACACCAACACTGAAAATACTGATGCCCTGAAGAACGAAACTACAAAATACTGAAAACAACAAAACAACAAAATAAAACCCCAAAACCAGCAATAACAACATGTATGCATGGGGGCAAGCCCCCCTGTTCCACCACACCCCCCATAACTTAAATATACCTACTCCGAGTTTGCACTACACTTGGGAGAATTGCAAACTTATTTATGCGCTATATGGCAATTTTCATTATTCGCCTTTGGGATTCTGAAGATTTGTTCTTCTGGGCGTTGGTATTGTGGGTGTCATTATTCTGCAGTTTTGGGCTTTCGTAGTGGTTTTATATATATATATATATATATATATATATATATATATATATATATATATATATACAGGAAATCTCATTTCTTCATAACTATTATTTAATATGTCCACAGTACTAATTTTATTTTTCTCACAGTGAGCTTTACTGAAATGCTTGTGTTTTTCTTTTTGAACCTGTATCTACTAGAAAACTGTATGCAATACTTCTTTGTGTAGACTAACTAGATGATCTGTATTCTGCATCTTACTACTGTATTTATCCATAAATAAAACCTAACCAGAGAATAAGGCCTAGCATGGTTTTCCAGGGTGGTCATGATATAAGCCCTACCCCTAAAATAAGCCCCAGTTAAGCTCGTCAACAACACATGATGGATGTGTTGAATTATAAAATAATAATGTAATTGACACCTGTTGACTGAGGTTATCATACTCGGCTTGCCATTTTCAGACCATTCTGACACGCAACTTCTTCTCTTTGCAGAAAGTCATAAGATTCTTTCCCCAGGAATCCTACATGATTTTTACTGTAACCCTAATCCTCACTCACACTTGACATTTGAGATCCTTGGCCCATAAACACTGGCAAGTGTACTTTGGTCAAAGTACAGGCAATGCACGTAAAATGTGTGCACTTGATAATGGATGAGTGCGGTTGTGTCTTCTTAACTTTTACCATTTTTGTTGCCACTCCTGTCTCGTAAGTCTTCAATTAACCCCCCCCCCCCAGACAAGATGAGTGCAAAAAGAAAGAGCTATTCCCTCAAGTACAAGAAAGGAATCATGGAGGACTCCTGAGGAAAGTATATGATGGCTTTCTGCAAAGAGAAGTTGTTGGATCTCTGAATGGTCTTAAAATGGCGAGCAGAGTATGATAACCTCAGTCAACAGGTAGACGAGGGAAATACTAAGAAGTACAAGTGTGGATCAGGTCGGCAACCATTATTTCCTGAGCTGGAAGACATCATCTTTGAATGGATTGCTAACAGGAGAGCAAAGGCTTTGGTTGTGTACAGGGCTGATATTCAAGCATTTGCCCTTGCGATGGCACCAAAGTTAAAATATCCCCAGAAGAATTCAAAGCATCACAACACTGGATGCATGACTTCCTTCAGCGATATGAACTGTTTCTAAGAAGTTCGACAACACTGTTCAAGCTGGAAGATACTGAAGTTATTAAACGTGCACTTACGTTCAAGTCCTTTGTTGATGGCATCGACCTTTCTAAACACCAACTCTCCAACCTGATTGCTATGGATGAAACTGCAGTGTTTATGGGCCAAGGATCTCAAATAACAATTGATCAGAGGGGTGCCTCGTCAATCTACATTCCCTCCACTGGTTACAAAAGTGCATGTGTTACCTGTATTTTGGCAATTCTTATAGGTGGAAAGAAAAAAACACCTCTAATCATTAGTAAGGGCAAGAAAGATAAGACTGAACTTGTTTCAGGCATTTACATTCTTGAAACCGAAAAAGCCTAGTGCACACAAGCAGTTATAAGGAAGTGGGTCTATGTAATGATGCCACTTGTTTTTTGAGGTGGTGAAGGAGGTCTGCTAGTCTGGGATTCAGCCAGTACTCACCACACTAAAGACATGAAGAACTTCCTTGCACAGAGAAGAACAGATCAAATAATGAGTCCAACAGGAATAACTGCGTGGCTCCAGATTCTTGATATTGCAATAAACAAGCCATTCAAGGACCATTTGCACATTGAACTCAGGGAATACATTGAAAATAGAATGGAGAGAAATCAGCACTGAAACTTTTTGAAGCCTATCCTGCAAGAGGTCATGACTTGGGTGAAGAATTCATGGGAGAAAATCACTGACAGCTGTGTTGCCAATGCACTACAAGCAGGATACATGGACAAGCAGTGCTCATTTAAGGAGACCTCTATTGCTGGGCATGTCAGATTGGGGCCAATGGTTCTACAGGAAATGGAGTTGCAAGAAATTCAGGCCAGAATTCTGGGGTTGGAGACTTATGACAATGTTCCAGAAGAAGATGCCATGACTGTATTTGAATAACTTTTCTGTTATCGGGGCAACAGAATGGATTGTTTCTGCTTTCAGCTGCCAGCAAGCTCTTGTCAGTTTTTTGACTTTATTGTATTAAGGTAATGTTTCATTATCAAAGGGTAATTACAAAGTAAGGCCACTAGTTCCTGGACTTCATTTTTATGACTTTCCATCATTCTTCTCTTACGGTTTGAGTAAGGAATAAAGAAAACATCACCACTCAAAAAAGTGGCAGTTATTCACCTGTTTTATTCCCCTCCTCCAATACACATGCATTGAGATGTTCCTGCACTTTCTAAGTAGAAATATTGCACTGTGAAAGCCAAGGTGTAGCTATTCTGAAGTTGAATTATTTATTGCACTGTTTATGTAGAATTCTCACACAACTGTTAACGCGTTACCAAGTAATGTTGCCCATTAATGGAAAAGTACCAAATAAATGTCAATTTGTGTACATGAATACATGTTGATTTGTGTACATGAATAAATATCAATTTGTGTACATGAATAAATGTCGATTTTTGTACATGAATAAATGAATAAATGTAGATTTTTGTACAGGGGCTAAATAAGGCATCCCCTGATAATAAGCTCTAATGCGTATCTCAGCAGGGAAAAAGTATAAGACCCGGTCTTATTTTCAGGGAAATAGAGCATATGTATACTATTGTACTACTTAATTATTGTATTTTGCTTATATTTCTGTGGACTTTCCTACTAAATAAATAAGTAAGTAAATACATAAAGAGCTTTTATTTACAAGTAACTACAGATGTTTGTGAGAAAATAAAGCCTCATGTCCTACTATATGAAGTTTGGGGTTAAACAGGTCTGTAATAGTGACAGAGGTGTATACAGCTTAACATATATTGTAACATAGTACTGCAGAACATAGTAGTGCAGATATTATTGTACTGCTTTTTCCATTTTATCACAGGTGACAAGGGGACTTGGTCTCTTTTCCCTTCACAACCTGATGTCAGCGCCTCTTTAGACTCTGTCGATGATGGTGGTCAAAGTGAGGCATAGGTTGGAGGTGTGGGGGCTAAATCTTTCAAAGAGGTTTACATCCCTCTTCTGCCCTCAATATCACAGTACACAGTCAGTATGCCTACAAATGCCCAGTCTCCTGAGGCCCAAGATAATGGACAGTCAGAGGGTGGGGACATTGAACAGGAAAGTGTGGCAACTATGGCTGCAGTTAATGTCAATACTGGCCATAGCCAAAAAGATGGCAAGGTTCCACACAGGTGGATTGATAGGGGTGCTTGTAGGAGACCTGCTGTCCTTCCATCAACTGTTGCAGGTGTCTCATCACGTGTCACTTGGTTTATGTTTTGGGCCATCATGGAGGCACAAGCATATTCTGAAAGAAACTCCAGATGAATTCTCAGGGTTATGGATGCAGCACAGTCTGACATGTGTGACTGCCTCCACTGCATTGATGATACCCTGGATCGGTTGACTGGTGCAGTGGAAAGACATTGGTCTGAGACAGATCGCAGACTATCTTTCTTGGAATGCACATTGTCTTTGATAAAAATATGTGGATGGAGTTGAGCGTCAGACTTGGGGACATAGGTAAGCAACTTATAGGTTCATAGGTTCATAGGCAGATACTAGGCTATCTGCCCTAGGGCATTTATAAGCCTAGCCAGAGTGTATTTGTCTTCTGCCTCCCTATTAGATTAGCCTACTGTGCTGTAAAGTAGGTCACAGAAGGTACCCTTTTAAGATTAGTTTACTGTGCCTCTGTCTAGCAGGGACACAGAAGAGATCCCAGGGGTGAATTTGCGATTTCCCATCCACGCGTCCAGATTTTGCTTCAAGAGGGTCAGCGAGGGGCTATGTCTAACATGAACTGGGATTCTATTCCAGAGTGAGGGGAGCCTCTGGGAAATGAATCTGCCCTCCAGC
Source organism: Protopterus annectens (assembly GCF_019279795.1). NCBI lineage: Eukaryota > Metazoa > Chordata > Ceratodontiformes > Protopteridae > Protopterus > Protopterus annectens. The sequence goes on from NC_056743.1 coordinate 1,464,498,055, forward strand.
ATGTCCTATTTATTTTTGTGCTGAGGTTTAGGTCCCTGGAGCATGTAGCTCTAAGGGACTTGGATTTTTTGAGGTGGAGCATGTCCATTAATTCTGGGTTTGACATGGCTTTGTACATCAGGCATAGATCGCCTCTGAGTAGGCGGTAAGCAACTGAGTAGAGCTGGAGTTTCTTTAGTCGAGCTGCATAGGACATCTGTTTGTAGCCCATGATCCTCTTGGTGAGGTACTTTTGGGGTCTCTCAGGTTGCTGCAGGTGTCGGGAAAGGTACATCCCAAAAGGGGCATTGTATTCAATTATGGGCCTGATGAATGACGAGTAGAGAGGCACAATGACCTCTCTTGATCTAGATGCGAACCATTTTGTGATAAGGTGGGCTATATAGAAGGTCTTTCAAACCACTTTGGCAATGTGATTATCAAAGGAGAGGTTACTATCTATGTTGGTCCCCATATCTCTAATTACTTCTTCTGTACTTAATGGATTACCACCTATATTGTTAATTTGTGGGCACCTTGTTTTTCCCAAAGGGGATGAGTATGCACTTTTTAGTATTTAGCTTGAGGCCGTGGCTCTGGCACCAAGAATCCATCTCTGTGAGACCCTTTTGGAAGATACTTGTGTCAGCTGGAGATTCGATTATGGCCCCCAGTTTGCAGTCATCTGCAAACTTTGTCAGCCATAATCCCCCCGTGTTAGCCTGAACCTCAGAGAAATATATACCAAACAAGAGAGGTCCCAGAACTGAGCCCTGTGGGATGCCACTTGTAACTGGTTTGGATTCGGACATAGTACCTGTGATTCTGACCATGTGGGTTCTATCTCTGAACCAGTTTCCAGCCCATCTTGTGATATAAGGGTTGATATTTAAGCTGGTAAGCCTATTTATGATGCCCGAGTGGGGTATTGTGTCGAAGACTTTTGCGAGGTCCAGGTAGGATGTGTGGACTACCTTGCCCTCATCTATGGCTTTGGTAACTGTTTCAAAGAAATCAACTAGGTTTAAGAGGCAAGATCTGCCCTTAACAAAGCCGAATTGGGTAGGGTCCAGTGTCTGGAGGCTCCCAATGTCTTTGTTTATGAGTTCCATGATAATACGCTCCATAGCTTTACAGACCAGACTAGTCAGGCTTATGGGGCGATAGTTTCCGGGTCCATTATGGCACCACCTTTGTGGAGTGGGACCACTGTAGCTGTACGCCATTCTTTGAGTACATATCCTGTAGTAAGGCTAAGTTTGAACAGTGACTTAATGTGAGGTTTCAGTTCTTCTTGGAGCTTGTGTAAGACACAGCCTGGGACACCGTCCGGTCCCATAGATGCTGTGTTTTTTGCTTTGGAGAGGGCAGCTTTCACCTGTGCATCTGTGATGTCAGGGAGGTTACATTCAGTTGGGATAGGCATTTGCTCCTTTGGGGGGGAGTTTGCGCTGAATCTGTCTAGGATGTTGGCTATGTCTGTAGGTTTGGTATATTTTGTACCATTATGCAACAGTTCAGAGCATATCTGGGTGTTTCTGCCCATGTTCCTGACATAACTAAAGAAGGCCTTGTGATTATCTTTAGTGTCTAGGGCAATTTTTCTTTCGAAACTGGCCTTTGATAATTTTATGAGGGATCGAAGTTTCTTGCTAATACTGATGAGAGATGTCTTCCCTTTTTGGGATTTTGCTCTGTCGTGTAGTAGCTTCCTCCTTCTGCTGTATAGCTTATTTATGGCTGGGGTCCACCAGACCTGTCTCCTGTTTTTGGAGGAGTGAGTCTTGGTTTTATTTGGGATAGCACAAACCATGCATTCCTGCAGGTGCTCATAGAATGCATTTGTAAAGGATTCTGCAGATTGGGCTGTATTATCCTCTGGCCCAGGAGCTTTGAAGGATTCCACCTCAGTCTTGTGAAGTGCAAAGTTGGCTTTTGAGAAATTCTTTACAGTGATTTTCTTGGCTGTGGGTCGGGACGGGATATGGATGTCCAGGGAAATTTGTTTATGGTCTGATCTTACCAATGAGGGGTTTACCTCTGGTGTGGAACATGGAGTCCCCATGTTGGTGATGACCAGGTCGAATATGTTGTTGCCTCTTGTGGGAGTGGTGACCAGTTGTTCCATTGCATTAGAGTTTATAAATTCAAGGAACCGTTGGGCGAGGGTGTTTGGGCTTGAGTAGTTTTCCCAGTCAATGTTTGGGCAGTTGAAGTCAACCAATAACATAGTGTTTGGAGAGACCTTCATATTGTCCAGTGTTCTCAGGAATGCCAAGTGGGGTTCCTGTAATAGGGAGGGTGTTCTGTAGCAGGCTACAAACTCAAAGGCAGTTTTGCCCGGTGTTAGTTGCACATGGATGGTTTCTGATGCTTCGTGCAGTGCCACTAACCTGGAGGTGTAGGTATCTTTGATGAATATAGATACTCCCCCTCCTTTTGTGCTTCGGCCCTAGTTTTGGGGCTGAAACACATGGTATGAGTTATAACCTGGTAGTGCTAGGGTGCTCTCAGTAGCCTTGAACCAGGTTTCTGTTACTACACAGACATCGATTTTCTCCATACTGAGGAGAGCCTCGAGTGTGTACATCTTGAGGTTTAGACTTCTGGCATTGAGTAGCATTATCTTTAGTTTTTTTTATCCTTGGGTTGTCAATGGAGGTGGGTTTGTCCTTTGAGCTTTTCCTAAAAGAGGCACTATGGGGGTGGCAAGAGCCTTGGCCAGTGTACGAAAGCCTAAGGGTAACAGGTGCAAGCCGTCCCTAGCGAAGCAACGTGGCTTGTCAAGCATGTCATCCCAGGCTGACAGACACTGGATCCCCTTTGAATGACACCAATACTTTAGCCAGTTGTTAAAACTGATCATTTTGTCTTTATACTGTGGCATCATTCTTGGTGAGGGCAAGATGTTACTCAAGGTCAGGGTCATACCAGCCTGGGCTACATGGTCAGAAGCTCCTCTATGTCTCTTTTCATGTAGTCCAGGGAGGTACGTCTCAGCTCATTCACACCAGCATGGACAATGACGGAGTCATACTTGTACTTGCTTTGGAGTGACCTGAGTGCTTGCATTATGTGGCGGATCCTGGCACCCAACAGGCAGCTTACAGTGACCTTCTCCTTGTTCAGTCTGCTGAGCGGGACGTCAGTGCGCCGGACAATAGAGTCCCCTATAACAAGTGTATTTGGTGTGTTGTTTGGCCTTAAGGGCTGTGACTGTGAGGCACACTGATTTTGTGAGATATGTGATTCATGGGTATTGTTGAGGGGTGGCTGTTGCTTGGATATCTGCTTAAGAGGTCTTTGCTGTTTAGACAGATTTTTATTTAAAGCCTCCGAGTATGTTTTTGTGTGTTTATGTGTTGGGTATGCAGATGTAATAGGTCTGTGTGAGATTTGTGGTATGGATGGTTACCTTTTCCTCCTGACTGACTGTGCCAGTCTTGGGTTGAGAGAGCTCTGCCTCCAGTTTGGCTGTGTAACTGAATCTCTCACATGTATTAGAGTTTGTTGGAAGGAGGAGAGGGTTGTCTGTGTACATAAGGAAATTGTAACATTGCCTCAAAATTCCCAGATTCACCAGCTGGACTGGAAAGAAACCTTGAAACTGACCCTTGGACATACCAGATTAGTATAGGGAACTGTTTTTTTACTGATCAGATTAGGGAAGGGAACTGATTTTTCAATTGATCAGGAAGGACCAATCGGGAGCATAATACTTATGAGAAGTCAAGGAGGGTGTAGTGCTTTAGTTAGTTGGTGTTTCCTTATAAGAGCTGAGCAAGTGCAGGGCTTTAGAAAGAGAATAGAGTGATTACTTTGTGAGTTTGAACAGTTCTAAGGGAAAAAGTGAAGAGCAAACTTTGTGGAGCCTGGAATAGTTTAAACCTGTTTAGGCGGCACTGCCCAATGCTGCTCAGTGTGCAAAACCGCGCAAAAAGAGAGTTGTAGGGTTTTAAGAGAGAGAGATCAAGGAGTCTAGAATTGACCCAAAATGGCCAATAAAACTATAGCTTCTAGGTAGTAACCACTCCTCCAGGGACAGGCAGGCTGTTCAGTGTTAACCACTCCCACTGGTGAGCACAGAGACTTCCCTTTAGCCCAAGCAAGCACTGGCCTTCTACAAACTTCCAAACAGTTCAGAATAGCAAATCTGTAACTGAACTTTCTTAACCTTAAGAAAGTGGGGAAAAAAGCAAGATTTTTTTTTTCTTTTTGTTGTAGTTTAAAGGTAGCAGAGATCCACAAGCAGCAAAATAATCACAACATTGCAATAAATGACCCCACACTTGAGTGCTAGGCCAAAATCAGGTAAAATGCAGTTTTTAGAGAAAAAAACGATTTTAAATTAAGTGCAACACAGGAAATGCAGTAAACAGGGTCTAGATGTGTTCCAAGTACTGTTACTGTTACAGATATAAACTTTAGCAAGCTGGAAAATGCTAAAAAGTAGGCGGCAAATCAGTAAAAAACAAAAAAATCAGAAGAAAATACTTAAAATCACAAAAGTGGCTTCTTTTCTTCTCTCAGCATTTTCTCCCCTTGGTAGGTGCTTCAGCAACAACTAGTAAACCTGAAAAGATGCCAAAACCACGAGGCAGCCTGGTTTTAAGAGAGACAGATCAAGGAGTTTAGAATTGACCCAAAATGGCCAATAAAACTACAGATTCTAGGTAGTAACCACTCCTCCAGGGACAGGCAGGCTGTTCAGTGTTAACCATTCCCACTGGTGAACACAAAGACTTCCCTTTAGCCCAAGCAAGCACTGGCCTTCTAAAAACTTCCAAACAGTTCAGAACAGCAAATCTGTAACTGAACTTTCTTAACTTTCAGAAAGTGCTGCTGAGAGTCCATCTGCTGAGAGTCCACATGGCCATGCACAGTCACACTACCATAGTGACAGTACATCCAGTGCTCCATAGAGGAATGTGCTGTCCACACCAAGACATGGCAAGCCATGAGCTTGTGGTCCTGGGTGTTCCCATGGAAGACACAGTCCCAGCAGACAGCAGTCACACTCAGGTAGTAGCCCCACTTCTGACCTTGAACATGGAGGTTCCAATGCAACTCTTGGCAGAGCCAGTTCCCATGTTTGGGGGCAGAGCCAGTGGACTATCAGCTTTAACATGCACTGTTCATAGCTGTCCAACATACAGACACATAGGGCTTCTACTGAGCTTGACTGTGTTCACACATCACTCACACATCACTGTCACAATCAGGTCACCTACAGACATCACATTTCCACGGTCCATCTTGCCTGCTTCCCTTTCTGACTCACACACATGCTATCAACACATTTGATCAGTCTAGATCTCCTGCACCCCCACACAACACCCTGTGCAAGTGATGATACCTGGGCCACATCCCTGTCATCCTTGTCTTTGATGCAGGGAAATGAAACTATGTGTCTGATGCACAGGGTGACAATCTAAATTAATATGTATTTTTTTATCCATTGTTGCCTTTGACATGCCACTTGTACTAGTCACTGACAGATATTGTATGCTGCCATTTGTAATGAGTAAGCCACATTATTTTATGTACGTTACATTGGATGATGTTGTAATGGCTGTATATTTACAGACTGAAAGGTGTGTCACGTACCTGCTTATGGTTCATTTTCAGGAGTCTGTTTGGGATACCCATGGATACACAGTGGCAATAAACCCACAGACATGATGTGCATTACAGCAGAACTGTGCTTCATATGAATGGGGATCATGTTACATATAGGATATAGTGTCTAATTTGCACACCTGTCTCTCCAGCATGTCCTATTGATAACACAGTCAAGGTGCAGGTGTGTAGAACAGGTAATTCATGTGTTAGTCCTTTCTTGGACATGCAGGAGGCACACAGTAGGATCTGACACCACCCTGTTTGGTAGCCATACACCCCCCCTCCAAAGCATGTAGGAGACAGAATGCACAGTCACGACCTTGACATGGCCTGCACAAGACATGTTATGTATACTATGTATTGGATTACTATTGAACTTCTGTGGCTGTTGCAGTTGGTAACATCTACCACACAAACTTGGCTACATTGAGAATACCATCACTACCAATTAATATTTACAGAACACTGAACAGGACACACACACACTCCAAGATGGCTGCAAGTAGATTAGAACTCCTACCTATCTAATGATACACACTACAGATCACAGTACTTAATGGACGTGCCACACCTCATGTCTATTATTAATATATAAAATAAAATAAAGCGCACCCAATCAGGGTCCAACAAAACAATGAAAAACACACAATTCGGACCACTGCACACGGACAAGATTCGTAGGTATTAAATCCTTTAATACAGACTTAGCACTTTCACCATAGACATATGGCATCATCAGAGTAAATTCTAAAGACACATCCCTCTTTTATATAAAACTCTAATTGATTAATTGAATAATTACACACCCTTGCCAATGAGCCCACTGTGTTACAAATTCAAATACAAATTTAATACAATATAGAAAAAATAAAATAATAAAATGAAATGAACACTATTTCTAAAAGACTAAATAAACAAATAAAAAATACAAAATTCAAAAATCTAACCAACTAAATCTTGTATGATTTTTACTTTAACACAGGCTTGAGCGAAATGTAATCATTCAGACCAGGCTCGCTCATAGCATTCAACCTCAATTGCCACTCCACCTCAAGAACAGCAACCCTATTACTAACATCACCCCCTTGGTCCATATAAACCTGGTCAATGATAAAAAAGACAAACTTTTTGAAATGCAAACATTTAAGACTATGCAAGAACAGAGCATTATGAACATCCTTGTTTTTGATTGCTCTTACATGCTCCATGACCCTGTCTCTTAATCTACGAGTGGTCATTCCCACATAGAATGCATCACAGGTATTACAGGAAGCCACATATACCACATTCTTACTATTGCAACTACATTGTCCAGGACAGGCCAAAGTACGTGCAAATCCTGCCACACATATATAAGCACCTTCAGCAATAAACCTGCAGCTTCTGCACGCTCCACACTTACCCATCCGCGACCTTCTTGACCTACTCTCCCTTTCCAACAAACTCTTGAGATTATCCCCCTTACTAAAAACAATCATTGGTGCTTTACCAACTATACCCTTGATCTCACAGCTCAAACAGTGATCCCATGCATGCCTAACTACTGTACACATTTCTATAGCCTTCTCACTGTATTTTAAAACCAACACCGAACCACACTTGCCAGGCATTTGAAGGACTGCATCACCTGCTACAACCAAAATACTGCAAAACTCTACCACTTTTTAAGTCAGTGTGGTGATAATTATTTTGTGGGGAGATGCATACACACACACACACACACACACACACACACACACACACACACACACACACACACACACACACAGTGGCCTGGTGTAAGATTAGATCCCTTACTTATCTAGTCTTACACACTACAGATCACAGTACTTATCGCATGTGTCACAGCTGAAGTCTGTTTTATACATGACTGCAGCTAATCTACTAGTGGATTACATAAACTAGACATGTGTTGAACAGCATCTGTGGCCTGCAGAGTGACAGCGCTTCTTACTGTTATCTGCATCTAGCAGCCTAGCAGTCAGATAACTTTTTTTTATCCTAGCTATGTGGCTACAGTTGCCATTTTGACCATATGTGACTGTCTGTATTCAGATGGGAAAGCTTGTGGACACTAAGTGGCTACAGTTGCCATTTTGGCCATATGTGGCTGTTTGCATTCAGATGGGCAAGCCTGAGGGCAAGAAAAGTGTTCCTTGTCAATACATGCATAGACAGCATTATGCATTACACCACCTGTTCACTTGTTGATGTTTGTGTGGTGACACCCAGCAGGCACCGGTGGGCTGTAAGTAAGTGCATTATCTGCTGTTGAGCCCTTACTTTTGGTCCTTTGAGCAACATTATGCATGTGTCATAGTGCAGCTTTACTCACCATTATCAGGGTATGTAGGACAATACAGACATACACACACATATAAACATATCTATAAGGAGAGAGAGAGATAGTGACAGACAGATATGTATACATATATGTATGTATCTATAGACATATCTGTATATAAAAAGTAATTTGAGCGAGTAGCAACAGAATTGCTCTCTGCTTATCTAAGTGTTTGAGCATGTCCAGTGGGATTTTTGCTAGTTATACGTTGACTCCAGCCCACACCTACCTTTACTCCAATCTGGGATTTTGTGTGTTATATGAAATAACATCTGTCCCTGTTTCTGTACTGCTGCACTTCACTCAAATTGGCTACAACTTTCTAATGTTAACAAGAACTTTTTATATATTGTATTTCTGTTTTTAATGAATTGCATGATATCACAGAGAAACAGCTCTTTGATTGGATGTGCCTTGATTTAAATTTATTGTCTTGATGTATGTTTGAATGAGTCTGAAGAAGCGATTAGTTGTTGCATCGCGAAAGTGCTTACTCTTGTTTTTTCATTAAAGCTCTATTTTCTTGGAACCTGAAACTTGGAAGTTTATTCAGCCATAGTCAGCTTGTTTTATTTTATTTTTGTTACTGCTTTGAGGTGTAAACCAAGCATTTATCCAGTCTTTGGACCCCCTTTTTCCTTCTACAACTTTCTAAAGTTGTCTAATATAATTAATATGTGATAAAGGTTAATAATATTACAATACACACAGACTGACTGTCTGTAAAACACACCGTAATAATACATCACATCCAAAAAAAAGTGGATACTTCTAAATTAGAACCAAGAATGCCACCACAAAAGCTAATTGCCCTAGTCCATTAAGCCACACAAGTTGCTTAACAGATAGGTGTCATTAATCACACAATCACCTTCATAAATATGTACATTGTTATTCCTGCATTAAGTAAGACATACAGTATATGATCAATTTCTGTGTTATTGTCCTGAGACTGGCTGGAATGCTGATATACCATTGATGAGTTACTGTTACAGCAATTACAATGGAACACTGCTGTGTTGGGGTGGGGAACAACATCACATGTTCTGCTGGGATACACAGTAGTCTAACTATCATGTAGCCCTACTGTCTAACATCTTCCTTGACTGATGTACCAGTAATCTGTTGCAGTAGGACTGCATGAATATTCCATGTATGAGACCTAGTGAATAGTAATGGAAACATGATAGTGGAATGGGTATCTATAGTCCCACATGGATGTTATTTCTGTCTAAGTACCCCAGTATATTCACTTACATAATGTAAATAAAATAAAGTTACAGCCCAAAGCTCAGAATAAAAGGATGGCTTTTTATTCCACTGAATTCACACTTTTAGTTGAAACAGACAGACACACAATTGACTAAGCGCTTTCACCTAGCATTACAGCTAAAAAAGGCTTTTTCAGAGTTAAATGTAGTAGTACAAGGCACCCTGTTCAAAAATATAGGTGGTAAAATAATTGTGACATAACTTTCTTGATTGCCAGTGTTAACCTTCTGTTTTCCAGTTAAAATTAGTTAAAAATGTTTACATAATATCATATTTAAAATACAAAATACAAAACAGACACTACATAGAAACTACTTAGAATCTGCATCTCCATAATTATTTCTTAAAATATTATTCTGTTGTTTATACACAATTCAGTTTAATTAATATAACAGTATGATAAATAGCATGAGTTGTTTGTCATGGTAAAACTGCTTGTGTGAAGCCTATATCTGGTTAGCTCTTATTTTTAAAATGCTAATAATGGACAGGCTATCATTTATACCTGTTTTTTCTTTAGCATTTAATCTCAGCTGCCATTCTGTTTCTTTTATCAGAAGCTGTAAGTCACTATCAGCCCCTCTATGGTTTTTAACCACTTCATCAATTATCAAAAATATAAACTTATTAAAGTTGGTGCATTTTCTACTGTACACATAAGGGGCACTACTTATTTTACATTTTCTAATGTCCGTAGTATGCTCTAAGATTCTTTCATGTAGGGTTCTCACAGTTTTCCCTACGTAGAATGCTGGACATGAAATACACACTGCAATGTATACCATGTTTCTAGTTTTGCAGTTACATCTTCCTGGATATGGCAAACTTCTGCTGTATGTCACTATTTCTACCTAGAGTCCGTAATATATCTACATGTACTACAAAAGCCACATTTACTCATTTCTGACACATAGGTGTCAATATCTAGTTCTTTCACCCTTTCTATTTCCTTTATATTTCTTCCCCAACTAAATACCACCCTAGGGGATGAGCCCAACTTTTCTTTTAATGTTTCATCAAAGACAGTATTTCAAGCATTGTTTACTGTCTTTGCTAACTTGTGGGCATCCTGATGGTAAGGAATGACCATGGCATCATTTTTAGGTACCCCACAATCTTTAGTTGTTCCATGGTTTATTTATCCCTTCAAAATAGGGAGAAACCTGGAATTTCTTTTTCTCATAACTTCTCTCTTAACCGATAATAGTAACTGCAGTGGATAACCTATTTCCTTGAACATTCATACAAGTATATGCATTTCTTCTTTAAACTTGTCTTCATTGCTTACTAATCTGAACAGTCTGACCATCTGGCCTTTAACTACACTTCTGTTTTGATGAAAAGGGTGGCAGCTGTTGTAATGCAGGAGCATATTGGCATATGTCTCCTTTCTATAAATAGTGTAGGATAGTGCCCCAGTGTTTGAATATTTAGTTAACTTTATATGCAAATAATCAATTTCTTTGTCATGCACCTTGCATGTAAACTTTAAAAATTTTGTTGACCCATTGAGAAAATCCATGAATATCTTCACATCTTCCTGCCTACCTTTCCAAACAATTAGGATGTCATCCAAAAATCTATTGTAAGCTGCGATGTTATTCATGAAAGGTGAGAGGAAGACTTCTTTTCCTTCCCAATCTGGCAATACTAAGTTGGCAAATACTGGGGCACATTTTGCTCCCATTTCCACCCCTAATTTTTGTCTAAAGTATTCCCTATCAAGGTGTAAGAAATTGTTGACCAACCCTGTTTCTAACATGTGTATTAACAAATTCAATTTAGTTTGCTCCAGTTTATCACTTTGCACTAGACTATGCTCACAGAATTCCAAATCTACATCACATGGTATAACTGAGAAGAGGTTTATAACATCCACAGTTACAAAAATGTATTCTTGATGCATTTCAAGAGTTCTCAATTGTTCTAGACAGTGCCAAGAATCTCTAAAAATGTGTGTAAAAGTCTGCAAAACAGGTTTGGAATGGTGGTCAATAAATGCTGCCAGTGGCTCTGTCTTTTATCTTTGGGCCGCAACTATTGGCCTAAATGAAGGATTAGTATGGTTTTTGTGTATCTTAGGTATTCCAAAAATTCCAGGAAATTCTACCTTAAGATACTCATATTCACCTGAATTCAAAGAGTCTTGATTCAAAGCATCCATCAGCATTAAATCAATCTTCAGCTAAGCTCTATTTACCTCATTGACAGAAGCTCTTTCGTAAGTTGTCTAATCATTTAACATTTCAAAAATCTTGCATGCAAAATCAGATTGTTTCATAATGACTACCCCACCACCTTTATCAGGCTTCATAACCCTGTATTCTCTATTGTTGGAAAGTTCTGACAAACACATTCTTTCTTGTCTAGTTAAATTGCCTGCTGCTCTTTTGTTATTTCTTATCATTTGTCTGAATTCATTTTCAACTAGATGTTCAAATGTGGCAACTAGTGGGGTACTTGGGGCTATAAAACTGCTCCTACATCTTAAAGAGGTGACAGTGTTAACTGGATTATCAGTTCTATACCATCGAAGAAAAGTTGTTAATGCCTTGTGAACAGTTTTAAAGTAATGAGTAGAGACATCAGCAGGGGGTTGCTCCTACAAGTCCTCCTGTGATTGTGGCTGTGTTGACCTAGACACTGTTGGGGGTGTGTATGCATTCCCTTTGGAGATCATGCTGCAGCTGTTTCTGCAAGGATCAGATTGAGTAACATAGCACATACTCTGAATATATGTGCACATATGGTTGGATAATACTGCAAGGCTCCACCAGATATATCTAGGCACTGGAACCATGACTTCAGGAGCCCATACAAACCCTCTGTGATGTTCCAAGTTTGTGTGTGTGCCTCATTATTCTTCAGTGGCTGTGTGTGCATTTCAGATGGGTGTCATCATCCATAGTTCCGGGGCGTAGCCAGAATCCCCCAGTGAATGGCCATGTGGGATGTCCCCCTAGCAAACTCCTGGTACAGCTATGATGTCTGCCAGATATGGGTGTCATGATAACTGCCAGGATCGCCAGCACACAAATTCAGGATAATCCTCTGGGCATTGCACATGACTTGGCAGTTGATGGAGTGATACCCCTTGTGGTTGACATAGATTTTACCCTGCTCACCAAGTGGTGCTTTGATGTGTATGAGTGCAATCTATGGCACCCAGTACTTTAGGGTAGTGTACTACATGATAGAACTGTTGCATATTGCTGGCCTTCTCCACAGGGGAGAGGGGAAAAGATATATGCTCACTTGCATGTGATAGCATAGCATCCAGGAACTGGTGGAGTATCCTAGATGCAGATGCCTCTGACACCCCCACCATGTCCCCAGTTGTTTTTTAAAAGTACCTGTAGCTAGTATCCTAATGGCTGCACATACCTTTGTTTCCACTGGCATGGGTTCCCCTCTGTTAGCTTTGGGTCTGAGTTGAAGTTGGCAGAGCTCAGTGAGTTCTTGTGATATGTCCCTGTCCACCATGTAGCGCTCTACAATCTCCAGCTCATGTAACACCTGGGAGGTTACCCTGGGCCTGAATACTCTTCTCCTTCTCTGCCTAGCCCTATTGTCAGCAGCAACAGCATTGACTTCAGCATCTAGCACATACAGATGTAGCAGACCTACAGCAGCCCCTAGCATTATCTCAGTTAAAATTCCCAAGTCTGTACACCAATGGTCCAGAGTATTGGGGGAAAATCAGAATTTAGGATGTATGCATACTTTATACTGATCTGCTGTAAGTCCAGCATGTGTGATTAGCTAATTATGATCATTTCACCTGCCTAGAATGTAATTAACATCATTTAATGGCCCTATTTTAGTGTGTAAGGTGGTGCTATGCACCGCATCACACAGCATACCTTATACAAAATAATAAATATTCATTGAATATATCTGCTTTACATTCATTGTTGTCATGTGGGTAGTGTACAACATGAATGCGTTAAGTTATGAGCCACGTCGTGCAGCATAGCTTATACAAAATAATAAATATTCATTGAATAAATCTACTTTACAGTCATTGCAGCCTATGTCATCACTGTCATGTAGGTAGTGTACCACATGAATGAGTTAAGCTACGTGCCACACAGTGCAGCATAGCTTATACAAAAGTCAAAATTAATAAGTGAATATATCTGGTTCTAATAACTTGCTGCCTAAGTCATCACTGGAACCTGGATGGTCTTTCTGCATGAACGCTCAGGTATGCCATGTGCCATGCAAACATGTGTACCATGAATTAAACAATCCTAAAAGTAACACCCCCCTGATAGCATCCACATCCAGTGGAAATATAAACATGGTGTGGGAGCCTACACAAAGTGGATATGTGGACACTCTTACTCCTTTTTGCTATTGAAACATCCACCTCATTTGCATTCATATCCATGATGACAGCTGGGAAACTACACAGTTCATAGCCATGTGACCTGGGCAACAGCACCAATGCACCACTGTACAGACCCAATGCAAACTCCTATAATACATTTCTAACAAATATTATAAACTGCTTTTTTCCTCTTTTTTATTTTTCTATTAAGCATGTTTGCGCACTGCAGTGCAGAGCACAAACATGCTGAGATTATTATAATAAATATATTATTAATTTAACTTATTCCCTTCCTCGTTTTAACATCCACAATATTAGATTTGCACATATCTGTATGTGGTATAACATTTTCAGGGATGGTATGTCCATATATCTGGAGGTTTACATCCCCTTCTGTCTGTGTAGATTCCTGTACATGGAAAAATTCCACATGCACTACGGACACTGACATGGAGTCTACATGGATGCATTTCTGCTTGTTGGATTGCTCAACCTGTCTCATTTACATAAGATTTACCTACTTATGAGGTAATTTGTATTCCTCTGAATTTTCCATGTTTGTGTGTGTGTGCATGCCGCTAAGAGGTGCTTATTGAATCTAAAAATGCTTGCACTCACAAAAAAAAAATTGTGTAGGCTTTACTGATTTCTCACCTTTAACTAAAATTGCTTTCTGCTAACTAATGCAATAAGGCCTTCATCAGGTCTGTGGCAAAAATGAAAATCAAGAGGAAACACATAGCTATCTAATCATAAACATACTCAAACTAGAACACTACAAATATAAAAATACATCTTTCTAATAATAGCTAGTAAATATCCATCAATGTATATTAGTGAGCATACAAAAACTAAGTTATTAACAGCTCAGAAAAATTGTCAGTGGTTTGCAAAAACAAAAAAAAGTCATGACAGTTTTCATGTTTACAGCCCCAACAAAACATGTTTATACAATTAAAGCTAGTAGAAAAACTACACAAAATATGACAAATAGTGGATGAAGTAAACTAGTAATATATAAAGTGTGCAGGTGTGTGCATGAGTATGCATGAGTGTCCGCCAGTAAGGTAAATGGGTGAATTATACCAATATGTCTTGTTAATAGTGGCATGAAAAAACGTGTGTTTTGAATTTACTCTATCAATCTCTGGTGTGATGCAATAAATCTAATCAAAGCAGAATTGAGGTTTAAGTAACTAAACACACACACACACAGACACACACACACACACACACACACACACATATATATATATATATATATATATATATATATATATATATATATATATATATATATAGGTACATTTAAACACACACTACACATAGTTTTTGTTATAATTTAGTATATTTTAGTACATAAAAATATTCTTCAAAAAATTCCCTAATAAAACCTTTACAGATTGTGTGGCAGCTTATGTAAATTCAACACAATCTTAACTGAGCAAAAAACTCCCTAAAAAAACCTTTACAGATTGTGTGGCAGCTTACGTAAATTCAACACAATCTTAATAGAGCAATAGTAGTTGAGTCCTGGTTTTCTGAATGCATTTACTTTCAACTGCAAGCATAATTCTTTTTTATTCAATGCACTATTAACGTCCCCTTCTAACACATACATCTCCACAAAGTCCAGAATGATAAATTTAAAACCAGAATCTCTGGGGTGTTATAATAAGTGAGGGGATAAGGCATCCCTCTTGCATTTATGTCTGATGTCAGAAGGAGGATCTGAAATCCTCCTTTTCAATTTTTTCATAATCTTACCCACAAAAAATGCAGGGCAGTCATTACACATGGTCCTATATACAACTTTTTCAGTATTACAGTTACCACCTCCTGATGATTTCACCATCTTTTTAAGATATGGACACTCAAATGAGTTCACTTCATCAAGAATTCACAGAAAGTGCAGTTAGGTGGCCCACAGATTTTAGTGCTCATGTCATCCTAGTGTTCGTTATTTTTTCCTTTCCACATAGCTACATATGCTTCTGCTCTTTTTATATACAAAAGTAGGGTGTGCTTATAAAACCCCTACAAGCTGCTGACTGTCAATGAGGATGGCCCAGTTCTCCATAATAATGGCTTTAATTGTATTGAAATCCCAGGTGTAAGTTAGTATGTAACTGTCCTTACTTTTCTCTTCTTTTTTTGGGGTTAGGGTGTCCTTGTTGCATAATTCTACCAAAAGGCCTGTTCCACATAGGGTCATTGTCAGTTGTAGAATCTCTAATGAGATCCAGGATCATATGTAACATGTTTAATTCATATCCTATGGTTAAGAAATAATTTTAAAGATCATTCATATTTTTGAGAAAAGGAGACAAACCTGTGGTAATGCATGCCAATCTGTAGCCTTGTGATTTTATTACATTGTTCATAGGTTCATAGGTTCATAGGTTCATACTAGGCTATCTACCCGAGGGCATTTACAAGCCTAGCCCATAGTTTTGTGGCTTACGCCACCCCATTAGTTTGGGGAGCTATGCCCATTATTTTGCTGTGCCTCTGTCGAGCAGTGACACTGAGGTAATCCCTGGGGTATATCTGCGATCTCCCATCCATTGGTCAAGATTTCTCTTGAACAAGGCCAGCGAGGTGCTCTGCCTCACATATACCGGGATTTTGTTCCACAGCATAGGGAGTCTTTGGGTGATGAATCTATCCCTCCAGCACATCCTATTAATAGCCGTGTCGAGGTTTAAGTCTCCCGCCCTTGTGGCTCTGATGGATCTAGATTTTTTGAGGTGAAGCATGTTCATCAAATCAGGGTTTGACATGGCCTTGTATGTCAGGCACAGGTCAGCTCTGAGCAAGCGGTGGCGACTGAATAGAGCTGGAGTTCTTTCAGTCGGGCAGCATAGGACAGATTTTGAGACCCTTTATCCTTTTGGTGAGGAACTTTGTGGCCTCCAGCTGCTGCAAGTGTTGGGCCAGATACATTCCGAATGGGGCATTGTACTCAATCATTGGTCTGATGAGTGATGAGTATAGGGAGACTATGACCTCCCTTGATCTAGATGTGAATCCCTTCATGATAAGGTGGGCAATGTAGAAGGTCTTCCTAACTACTTTAGCAACATGGGTGTCGAATGACAGGCTGCTGTCAACCTGGGTCCCCAGGTCCCTGATAACTTCTTCTGTGCTCAGTGGATTGCCACCTATATTGTAGCTAGGGGTAACCTTGTTTTTCCCGAATGGTATGACTATGCATTTTTTGGCATTTAACTTTAGGCCATGGCTCTGGCACCAGTTATCCATTTCTGTGAGACCCTTCTGAAGGATATCTGTGTCAGATGTGTTTTTGACTACGGCACCCAGTTTGCAGTCGTCTGCAAACTTTGTCAGCCATAACCCTCCTGTGTTTGCTTATACTTCGGAAAAGTAGATGCCAAACAAGAGTGGGCCCAGGACTGAGCCCTGTGGGACACCACTTGTGACAGGCCTTGAGTCTGACATGGCGCCAGCAACTCTGACCCTGTGGGTTCTGTCACTCAGCCAGTTTGCAACCCATCTTGTGATGTATGGGTTAACATTTAAGCTGATGAGTTTTTCAACGATACCCGAGTGGGGTATTGTATCAAAAGCCTTCGCCAGATCGAGGTAGGCTGTATGGACTGCCTGTCCCTCATCAATGGCCTTGGTGACTGTTTCGAAAAAGTCAACCAAGTTTAAAAGGCATGATCTGCCTTTGACAAAGCCAAACTGGGTTGGATCCAAAGTCTGCAAATTCCCTATGTCTTTATTTATGAGATCCATTATGATCCTCTCCATGGCTTTGCAGATAAGGCTTGTCAAGCTAATGGGCCGGTAATTTCCAGGGTCGGTGGAGGCATCGCCTTTGTGAAGTGGGACCACAGTCACTGTGCGCCACTCCCTGGGTACGTATCCAGAGGTGAGACTACGATTAAACAGCTGTCCTAACTGTGGGTTTAATTCCTCGTTGAGTGCGTGGAGCACACAGCCGGGGACACCATCAGGTCCCATGGATGCTGTGTTTTTTGCTTTGGAGAGAGCAGTTCTCACTTGGGTGTTAGAGATGTTTGGGGGGCTGCAATCGTTTGGTATAGATATCTCTCCTTTTGGGGGGGGGGAGAAGTTAGCACTGAACCTGTCAGCCAGTATGTTGGCAATGTCTGCAGGATCAATAATCTTCACATCATTTTGAACTAATTCTGAGCATATCTGGGAGTTTCCTCCCAGGTTTCTAACATAGCTAAAGAAGGCCTTATGATTGTCTTTTGAGTCTTTAGCTATTTTTCTCTCAAAATTTGCTTTGGATGATTTTATGAGAGCTCTTAGTTTTTTACTTATAGTAATCAAAGGTGTCTTACCTTTTAAGGATTTTGCTCTATCTTGTAGTAGCTTCCTCCTTTTGTTGTAGAGTTTGTTAATGGCTGGGGTCCACCAGACTGGACGCTTGCCTTTGGTACAAAGAGTCTTTGTTTTGCTTGGGATTGCCTTATCCATGCAGTCCTGCAGGTGCTGGTAGAAGGCATTTGTAAGTGATTCAGCGGCTTGAGTACTGTTTTCCGCCGGCTCGGGGGCCTTAAAGGAGACCACACTAGTCTTTAGAAGTGTGAAGTCGGCTTTCGAGAAGTTCTTTACTGCGGCCTTTTTTATTTCAGGAGGGGGTGGGATGAGGACCTCCAGCGAGATTAGTTTGTGATCTGATCTCACCAGTGAGGGGTATACTTCTGGTGTTGAACATTGTGCTCCCATGTTCGTGATGATGAGATCAAGTATGTTTTCTCCTCTTGTGGGGATGGTGACTAGTTGTTCCATGGCATTTGAGTTTATGAATTCCAGGAATTTTGGGCTAGGGTGTTTGGGCTTGAGTAGTGTTCCCAGTCTATATTAGGGTAATTGAAGTCACCTAGTATGATGGTGTTTGGAGATACATTTATTCCCTCCAGTGTTTTCAGGAAAGCCATGTGAGGTTCCTGAGTTTGTGAGGGTGGCCTGTAACATGCTACAATTTGCAGAGCAGTCTTGCCTATGGTTAATTGCACCTGGATGGTCTCCGATGCATCGTGCGTTGCCACCAATCTTGAGGTGTGGGTGTCCTTGATGAATATGGATACCTCCCTCCTTTCTTGGTTTTGTCTGGATTTTGGGGCCGGAACGCATGATATGAGGTAAAACCTGATAGTGCTGGGGTGCTCTCAGGAGCCTTGAACCAGGTTTCTGTCACAGCACAGACATCAATGTTCTCCATACTGAGAAGGGCCTTGAGTGCATGCATTTTGAGATTGAGACTTCTGGCATTGAGCAGCATTACCCTTAGTTTTTTTTCCTTTTTTGTGTTCTAGGGTGGTAGGTTTAGAATTTGAGCCTTGCCTAAAAAAGGCACTATGGGGGTGGCAAGAGCATTTGCCAATATCCGAATCCAGGGTGACAGGTGCAAGCCGTCCCTTAAGCAGCGTGGCTTGTCCAGCATGTCATCCCAGGCAGATAGACATTGGATCCCCTTTGAATGACACCAGAGTTTAAGCTAATTGTTAAAACTGATCATCTTATCTCTGTATTGTGGCATCATTCTTGGTGAAGGAAGGATACTGCTCAAGGTCAGGGTCATACCTGCCTGGGCTACATAATCGAGAGCTCCTCAATGTCTCTTTTCATGTAGTCCAAGGAGGTACGTCTCAGGTCGCTTACACCAGCGTGGACAATGACTGAGTCGTACTTGTACCTGCTGTTGAGAGACCTGAGTGCTTGCGTTATGTGGCGGATTCTAGCGCCCGACAGGCAGCTTACTGTGACCTTCTCCTTACTCAGTCTGGTGGCGGGGCGTCAGTGTGTCTGACTATGGAGTCACCAATGACTAGTGTGTCTGGCATTGTGTTTGGCCTTAAGGGCTGTGACTGTTTGACACTCTGACTGTGAGGTCTATGTGTTGCAGGTGTTGTGTTCTGAGGTGGTAGTTGTTTGGGTGTCTGCTTTGGTGGCCTCTGCTGTTTTGGTAGATTTTTGATCAGAGCCTCGAGTATGTCTTTGTGTGTTTATGTGTATGATTTGAGGTTGTGATGGTACTATGTGAGACTGGGTCTATAGTGTGTGTGGTAACCTTCTCCTCCTGTCTGGTCTTGCCAGTCCTATGTTGAGAGAGCTCAGCCTCCAGTTTGGCCGTATAGTTGCATCTCTCGCATGTATTTGTGTTTTGTGGGAGGAGGAGAGGGTTGTCTGTGTACATGAGGCAATCTAGTACATAAACATATTCTTCCAAAAATTCCCTAATAAATCCTTTACAGATTGTGTGGCAGCTTATGTAAATTCAACACAATCTTAATTGAGCAAAAAATTCCCTAAAAAAACCTTTACAGATTGTGTGGCAGCTTACGTAAATTCAACACAATCTTAATAGAGCAATAGTAGTTGACTCCTGGTTTTCTGAATGCATTTACTTTAAACTGCAAGCATAATTCTTTTTTATTCAATGCACTATTAACATCCCCTTCAAACACATACATCTCCACAAAGTCCAGAATGATAAATTTAAAACCAGAATCTCTGGGGTGTTATAATAAGTGAAGGGATAAGTCATCCCTCTTGCATTTATGTCTGATGTCAGACAGAGGATCTGAAATCCTCCTTTTCAATTTATTCATAATCTTACCCACAAAAAATGCAGGACAGTAATTACACATGGTCCTATATACAACTTTTTCAGTATTACAGTTACCACCTCCTGATGATTTCTCCATCTTTTTAAGATAGGGGCACTCAAATGAGTTCACTTCATCAAGAATTCACAGAAAGTGCAGTTAGGTGGCCCACAGATTTTAGTGCTCATGTCATCCTAGTGTTCGTTATTTTTTCCTTTCCACATAGCTACATATGCTTCTGCTCTTTTTATATACAATAGTAGGGTGTTCTCCTAAAACCCCCTACAAGCTGCTGACTGTCAATGAGGATGGCCCAGTTCTCCATAATAATGGCTTTAATTGTATTGAAATCCCAGGTGTAAGTTAGTATGTAACTGTCCTTACTTTTCTCTTCTTTTTTTGGGGTTAGGGTGTCCTTGTTGCATAATTCTACCAAAAGGCCTGTTCCACATAGGATCATTGTCAGTTGTAGAATCTCTAATGGGATCCAGGATCATATGTATCATGTTTAATTCATTTCCTATGGTTAAGAAATAATTTTAAAGATCATTCATATTTTTGAGAAAAGGAGACAAACCTGTGGTAATGCATGCCAATCTGTAGCCTTGTGATTTTATTACATTGTGCTTAGTTTTTAATGGATGCATACTATCTCTGTGAATAAATAGTTTTCTGTTGGTTTCCTGTAAAAGTAATTAATTTTCCTCTGTCTTTTTCAATACTGACAGTCATATCAAGGAAGTGCACTGACTCTGAGCTGATGGAAGGCAATTTAGGTTGAAATTCAGGCAATTTAGGTTGAATTCTTACACCCCTCCAGGTTTAAATGAAGTCACTTCGATTGTGTGCATTTTAAAGCTGAAATGTTTAACACATTAGAAAAACATCCAAACGGGTTATTTCTACAACAGAATAGCTTGTTTTACAACATTTTTACATATACAAGTACATTTTTACACCTTTGGTATTGTTTTACCAAATCCATTAAACATAAATCACCTATTTATTTTTGAAAGGGAGATGACAGCGTAACCTCAGTTTAGACTTATATGTGGTGATGTTATGTGAAACAGTATGTGATTGGTAGAATGTTTTAATTTGAATTAACTGATATGTATTTAAATGAAGTAAATTTTTGTAGAATTTGTCTGAGGAAGTCTACTATTGTGGAGACGAAAAGTGCTCTACTTTATTAAATCGGTGTTGAATGAGTGTTGTGGTTCTAGTGGTCTTTTTTATAATTATTTCCATAGCTTTACATACAAGACTAGTGAAACTTATGGATTTGTAGTTTCCAGGGTCTGTAGATGTCCCACCTTTGTGCAGAGAGATGAGTGTTGGTGTTCTCTGTTCATGAGGCACAAAACCTGTTTGGATGCTACAGTTAAATAGCAATTCTTGAGGGCCTGATAGGTCATGCTTCGTTCTATTTAGAAGGCATTCTGGGATATTGTTTGGGGCCATTAGTGCAGTGTTCTTGGCCTTAGAGAGAGAACATTAAAGACTTGTTCCCTAGTGATGGGAGAGTTATATTTCATGGCATTACCTGAGGGAAGGTTGAGGGGGAGAGAGGGGTAAAGGTGGAGCTCAATGTATCAGCCAGTAGGTTTGCTATATCTTCTGTCTCAGTATAAGTTGCTGCATTTACAACAAGCACACAACTGGGTATTGCCTTTGAGGTTGCAGATGTAGCTAAAGAATGCCTTGTGGTTGTCCTTGGCCTGGGAGGCCAAATCTACCTCAAACTTGGCTTTGGTAGACTTAACGTATCCTCTGAGTTGTTTGTTTGGTTTCGTGAGAGTGCTTTTGTCCTGTTGGGTGCTGCATCTCCTAATTTTTGCCATCATTTTCTTCATTCTTTTTTACAGCCTATTGATGTGATTCCACCCGGGTGACTTGTCTTTTGAGTTAGTTCTGTACTGCTTCCTGGTGGGTACAGCTGCCTCTGTGCAGATTTTACCATGCTTGTACAAGGTTTGTGTGAACAGTTCTGCATAGGCAGCAGTGTCATCAGGGTTTATGGGGGCTTGAAATTTTCCAGGTTATCACTTAATAGCAGGAAGTTAACCTTAGAGTAGTTCCTGAATATTACAGGTTTAGCGGTGGGTCCAGGTTTTATATTTACTTCAAAGAAGACCATTTTGTGGTCTGACCTTACAGGGAAGACATTAGTGTGCATCATCCTCTCATATTAGTGAGGACAAGATCCAGTATAGTTGCACCCCTGGTTTATGTATTGAAAATCTGGTCCAGGGAGTTTATGTTTACAAAATCCAGGAATTTCTCTGCCTGTATGTTTGGTGTCATATAGGATTCCCAGTTAATAGTGGGGTAAATAAAGTGACCTATGAGTATTGTATTGGGTTGGATGGTGAGTGTTTCCAATAAGTCTAAATACATGGTATTGGTTTCCTGAGTCACAGAAGGAGACCTATAGCTTGCAAGGAAGTGAGACTGGATTTTGTCTATGAAGATTTGAACATAAAACAGCTCAAGTGCATTGTCCTGTTTGACCAGTCTTGGGATATATTTATTTTTGATGTAAATCAAGACACCTCCACCTTTAGTCCCTGTCTATATAGTAGCTGGTCTAAATGTGTGGAAGGCATTATAACATTGCACTGTTGCTGTGCTCTCCATGGCTTTAAACCATGTCTAAGTAACCACACATATGTCAGTATTTTTTAGGGTGAAGAGAGTTCTAGGGAGTGACATTTTTTTTTGTTTAGACTCCTAGTGTTGAGCAATAATACTTTTAGATTTTCTTGTCTTTGATTTGCTATGTCAGAAGTACTTTCAGTTTACCAAATAAATTAAACAGGAATGAGTAGAGCTTTGAAGCAGGTGTCATTGGCAATTTCTATGGAAGTTAAACAGTTTCATGGGAGAAGACAGGAAAAAGGAATAAAGGGGAAAGGAAAAAGCGATTAATAATAAGGTGAGTGAAACAATGAAAGAAAAGGACTGGGGGATGGAGGAGGAGTGCAAGAGTAACAGAGTGTTGAGACATCATAGGGGGTGCACAAAAGGGACAGATGGTAGTGAAGGGAAACATATCAAAGAGAAAAAAAAAACAGGGGACCATGGGAGGAAGAAGGTGACACAGAGAGAGAGACCCAAGAGAGTATGGAAGTGTGACTAGAAGGTATGAGTGTGAAGGGAGCACATGAAGTAAAACAGTAGATACTTAGAAGAAGAAGGATCTTTTCTTGCCAAACTATATAACGGAAGAGAGGCAGAGACAAAGAATGTTAAGAGAAAAGTGTAGAGAGGAAGTCTGTGCTGTCATCATGACTGAGGGAAGAAGAGTTAGAAGAAGTAAAAGGGAGACCTTAGCATCCACCAGAGGATAATGGATAAAGTGATTCCAGGGGAAAGTGGGAAAAGCCTTTATTCTACCAGAAGGCTGCAAAAACAAAAGACGGTAGAAATCTGAAGGAAGGACCTTTCTTTTAACTAATGCTAAATCTTATGCTGTATTAAATATTAAATATGTCTGAATATATTAAAGATTCCAAATGCTTTCACTTTCTTTCAAAAGGTATTTTTAACATAACACATAACTTTTGCTGTCAACTGCACTTGAAAATGTGGAAGTATGAGATGTAAAAATCAGTGATCTTTGGGTGGGATTTATGAACAGGATGCTTCATAAAGAAGTTTTGTATGATTTTGAAGCTCAGTAGAGTTAGGGTTTATATATGATGTTAGTCTATTCTGTGGCCACATTGCTCCATGCACAGAGCACAAATTCAAATGACCCTTTCAGAATTGAGCATGGTTTAGAAATACTACAAAAACTAAGAATAACTATGTATGGGCTGGTCCCAACTACACAAGCCATGGAAGCAGATCCATGTGCCCACATCTGTCATAGTAGGCATTCCTGGCATAGTGTAGTATGACATGACTCATAGATTCAGTATGTGGCACCTGAGTGAATAGCATGCACTGGGGTACTATGAATGTTGGAAAGGAATTCAGGGGATTTGTCATTTCATTCTGGACTACCTGCTATTAGTGGGATATATGTCCACAAATCTTGATAATCACAGGTGCATTATAAACTGTGTAGCATTCATTTATGCAACTGTACACTGTATTTGTGAACAGCTTTGTTCAGGTAAAGGTGTTACATCTTTTGTTTTTATTTATTCAATCATCCAGTTATACACACAGTACCATTTAATATCCACAGGGGAGCTGGATCCCATTCCAACAATCTTTGAGTGTCTTGTAGAAGAAGCAGTGCTGAATATGACAACAGCCTATCAGTGACTGCATATTGTGCCATCAGGATAGGGGTTAAAATAAGTGTACACCCCCCCACACACACACACACACATGTAGACTAGATATGCAAACTCTACACAAAGGGTACTTTATCTAAAAAATGAATGCAGAATTGTGAGGCAGCTACATTAACCACTAATGTAACAGGCAAACAGAAAAGGAATTTGGAGAGTTTTTAAATGTTATCTAATGTATGGCAATGTTTTGAAACAATAGAAAGTAAGCTTAGTGAGTAACATTAATGTATACAAATGACAAGCGTAAAGAAATTTATGTGTGATTATGTAGCTGGCCCAGCAAAGTGCAACACTCACTTTTACACATTAAAAGCATTTTATAAAGATTGCAAGGTCTCTGAATCCACATAACCCCACTATATATATATATATTTATATACACACACACACACACATATATATATATATATATATATGTATGAGTCTACTTCATAACACTGAAATTTCATAATGTTGAATTTCATAACATTGAGACCATAACATTGAAAATTGAAAACACTGAAAACCCAAAACATTGAAAACTCAAAGCATTGAAAGTATGCTTCATAACATTGAAAACTACATTGCACAAGTAAACAATATCACCTCCACCTGCAACAACACTTAATTAACAAATACACTATCTACTATCCCCCATGTGAGGGGATCTGCCTCCCACTCCCCCCCAAATTAAATATAACAACTCAAAGATCGCACTACAGTGGAAAAAAGTTAGTTTCCTAACAAAACAGTGAGGTTAGAAAATTAACTTTTTCCCACTGTAGTGCAATCTTGGGGGGGGGGGGGTGGAGGCAGATCCCCCAACATGGGGGGTGCAGAGGGGCTTGCCCTTTTGCAGAAATGTAGTAGAAAGTGTGTTTGTTAGTTAGGTGTTGTTTTAGGTGGTGAGTATCGCCTCACAGTCAGACACTGTCCGGTTAAATTCTCAGCTTGACCGTCTTCTGCGTGGGGACGTGCGTGAGTGGGTGTACCTTTGTTGAAGGTTGTGCATCAGGGCTGGCAACTCGGCATGTAAAAATCAACTGCCAATCATTAGCGGACTGGAGTTCCGCTGTGGCGACCCCTAACTGGGAAAAGCACACATTCAATGTTCTGAGTTTTCGGTGTTTTGAGTTGTCACTGTTTTGGAATTTAGATGTTTTGGTCTCAGTGTTATGAAATTCAATGATATATTGCTATATATATATATATATATATATATATATATATATATATATATATATGGGTCTAATTCACTTGATCGAAAGACTATTTCACCTAAACCTATTTGATCGAAATTTCATTTGATCAAAAACCAGTATTCAAGGCAAATAACAGGGATTTGTCCCCCCTCCCCAATATCGTGCAACCCTGGAGTTGGTATATATATTTGGGGGGTAGGGGGTGCAGCCTCCCACCTATTTTCATTTAAAATCTGTACCTTTTGTTTTATTTTCTTCTTTTAAAGGTAACTAGGTGGGGGGGCTTCACCCCCCACCCCAGTGTGCGGGGCTGCGCCCCCCACAACCTCCTAACTATATATACCAACTCCAGGGTCGCACGACATTGGGGAGGGGTACAAATCCCAGTTTTATGCCTTGAATACTGGTTTTTGATCAAATGGGTTTAGATCAAATGATCTTTCAATCAAATGAAGTAGACCCATATATATATATATATATATATATATATATATATATATATATATATATATACACATATATATATATATATATATATATATATATATATATATATATATATATAGTGTGATTGTACAGTTGGCCCAGCAAAGTGCAACACTCACCACTCACCTTTACACATTAAAAGCATTTTTATAAGGACTACAAGATCTCCAAATCCACATACTCCCACTATATAATAAAACAGGAAATTACATGAACATCTTTAGGTTTCTAATGAAGGTGTGATATTGCAGACTTAGAAATTGTAATCATTAAACAATTGACTTTCGGACACTATATCATGAATTTCTTACCAATGCAACCATCAGAGCTTGCATCCACAAATATCTCCTTCCCAGACTTAGACTTGAATCCTTGTTGACAAGTACATTTGTAACTTCCAATTGTATTGGTACAGACAGAGTAACCTCCACAAATACCCATCTTCTCCCAGCACTCATTTCTATCTGGATTTCATAGAAGAAGATATCATAATTAGTGTGGCAGAAACATGACAATGTAGTTATTTTCAATACATGAGAAATTAATGCATTTGTCACTTTTTCATTCAAGAGGAAAATGTCTTGCAGGTCTATAGCACTAAGAGCATTGCATGATGTAAAATATTAAAAGGAAGGAAGCTGATACATGAAAAAAAAAACTTCAGTGATAAGTCAATATACATGCAGCGTCCTTTCTAAGGCACTGTCCTTTGCTATGGTTTATAACTGTTACAACAGGTTTTATGGATTTACAGAAACACAAAATAAGATTTTACAGTGTTTTGAGATTCTAACAGCAGTATGCAAATCATCAACATGTCAAAAGATGTTTATATTTTTTATGTAAAATTTGGAATACCAATGCTATTTCATCAGGTCACTTTATTGTAGATAACTTTATATTGTTTTAATTGCCATCTAAACTCATACATGATGTCAATTCATTTTTGGCTTCTTGGATTAATCTTCAATGATATAGGTTGGGGAGGAATTATGTTTTTATGTTAAACACAGCAAAAAATTCTAGCATATTGCAGAAGTATTCCAGCAATAAATTATAACCCAGGGATTCAATAAACTCTGTGTAGGCTTAGAGCAAAGCCAATATGCAGTTTATGTGTGTGTGCAATAAGCAGCAGCTTTAATTGCATATGTATGCTATGCATCATGTTTACATGGATACCAGTAAGATTTCGTGGCCAGTAATAGTGTTGCCAGTCAGGAAACAACATAAAGCAGCATGAACATAGTCAGACATGCAGACATGTTACCTCAAGGCAACCTTGTTCTGCGGTATTGCACAGAGCACCACAATGACTACCAGGGTTGAATATAAGGCACTGGATATAGGTTAGGATGGTGGCCTAATGGTTAAGGTGGTTGCCTTACAAACACAAGGTGCAGAGTTTGAGCCTCACAAGGGATAATAGGTTCATAGGTTTATACTAGGCTATCTGCCCTAAGGCATTTATAAGCCTAGCCCAAATTTTTGTGGCTTACGCCACCCCTTATATGAAAAAATACTGTGCCCATTAGTTTGTTGTGCCTCTGTCCATAATGGCACGCAAGAGCAGTTAGCTGAGTACTAATCTATGAACTTCTTTAGGTTTCTGTCTATACACACTGAGCAGAGTGGATGAGAGTTGTTGACCACAACTGTTAGCAGAGATATATAAGTATCCTGTTTTTTTTTTTTTCGATTATTTATACATATTATTGTTTCTAACAATTAATATATAGTACTTTTATTGCCTGCTTTTTAGTCTTGGAGTATATTTTATTGCTATTAACTAATCTGCACAAGTAACTGATTTGTTTGCAGTTAAAAGCATTCTGTATCTTTACAAATCTTTATCTGTTTAAAAACTTTCATTTGTGACTTTCTCTAGTGCTTACTGTCTGTAGGCTATTGTTTTTAGCTGAAGCCTTTCTTTAACTTGGCTAGATTGTGTTAATTGTCTGGTGGCTAGTGGGGGCTGGTTCTTTTGTGTTTTTGTAAAAAAAAAAGTTGTTCTTCTGGTATTTAAGCTCTAACTTTGATAGGGTTTCTGTCTATACACACTGAGCAGAGTGGATGAGAGTTGTTGACCACAACTGTTAGCTGAGATATATAAGTATCCTGTTTTTTTTTTCGACTATTTATACATATTATTGTTTCTAGCAATTAATATATAGCACTTTTATTGCCTGCTTTTTAGTCTTTGAATGTATTTTATTGCTATTAACTAATCTGCACAAGTAACTGATTTGTTTGCAGTTAAAAGCATTCTCTATCTTTACAAATTTTTATCTGTTTAAAAACTTTCATTTGTGGCTTTCTCTAGTGTTTACTGCCTTTAGGCTATTGTTTTTGCCCCCACCCCCCCTCCCAGTTGGTGTCTTGCTGTTATTCTTGGTGGCTTTGCAGTTGCCCACCCCTACTGTAAATCTGATCTGTGAAACTCCTCCCAGTGTAGTGTCATTAGCTCATTCTACCTAATACAGAGAGAACATTGGATAAGGCCTTCTGTTTCTCCTTTTTCCGTTTCAAAAAAAAAAACAAAACATTTTTTTTTGCCTGAATCTCCTTGTGTTCCGAATGTGCTTCTCAAACATTTTGGAAATATAGAGTATATTTCAGAGCATTTATTATAACTGTAATTGCATTAATATTGCTACAACTCAAGTGCTCTAGGTTGCACTGCATCTGAAGTGTTTGTGTGTTTTAGCTGCTTTTCTGTATATATAGACTTCTCTGTTTTTTTAACTAAATAAGCTCTGCAAAGTTGTTTTATTGCATTCCTGCCTGTATTTCTGAGTTTTTTGCACTGTTAAAGTTTGTTTTTGCTTAGTTTAACTGGTAGGCTACACACTCAAGTGTGCTAACCAAATTAAAGCATTTACTGTGTTTCTGTACCTAATTTCTGCTACTTTGTAAGAAAAAGAAAAAAAAAAGAAAAAAACAAAAACATATCCTTGTTTCCTGCCTTTTCTGAACTAGAATAGTCCAGTCTTCGGGTATTGCTGATCTCTGGGCTGTGTCATAGATCCTGCATTGCCCATATCCTTATTTGAATAGGAGGAAGCTTCTTTGTTCACCAGTGAGAGTGGGGAGCTCTGAGCAGCCTATCTGTCCCTTGAAGAGTGGTTCCAGCCCAGTAACTTTTAGCTTATTGGCCATTTTGGGCCATTTCCTATCTCTTTCTAACCCCCTGCTTTAAAGCCAGCTTTAGCGCTTGTAATTTAAAGTTTGTCCTGTTTGTTGCATTTACCTGTTGAGGCTACACACTCAAGTGCGCTAGCCTGTGTTACATATTTATTGTATTTTCCTGCTGGTTGTTGCAAAAAAGAAAAAAAAAACAAAAAAAAAATCCTTGTTTCCCGTCTTTCCTGACCTAGAGTAGTCCAAATACAGGTTTTGCTGTATTCTGGACTTTTGGAAAGTTCCTGTGTTGTCCATTTCCTTTCTTGGATAAAGAAAGGCTTCTTTGTTCACCAGTGGCAGTGGGGAGCTTAGAGCAGCCTATCTATCCCTGGAGGAGTGTTCTCAGCACAGGAATCTGGTAGTCTATTGGCCGTTTTGGGTCAATTTCTAGCTCTTTCTAACCCCCTGCTTTAAAGCCAGCTTTAGCGCGCTTTTGCGCTTGTAATTTAAAGTTTGTCCTGTTTGTTGCATTTACCTGTTGAGGCTACACACTCAAGTGCACTAGCCTGTGTTACATATTTATTGTATTTTCCTGCTGGTTGTTGCAAAAAAAAAAAAAAAAAAAAAAAAAAAATCCTTGTTTCCCGTCTTTCCTGACCTAGAGTAGTCCAAATACAGGTTTTGCTGTATTCTGGACTTTTGGAAAGTTCCTGTGTTGTCCATTTCCTTTCTTGGATAAAGAAAGGCTTCTTTGTTCACCAGTGGCAGTGGGGAGCTTAGAGCAGCCTATCTATCCCTGGAGGAGTGTTCTCAGCACAGGAATCTGGTAGTCTATTGGCCGTTTTGGGCCAATTTCTAGCTCTTTCAAGTCCCCCTGTATAAAACCCGCTTTGGCGCGGTTTTTGCACTTGTTGCTACTCAGCCAAGCTCCTCGTGGTCCTGCAGAGTGGTGCTAGCAGCAGAGAGGCTAAAAGAGCGATTGCTAACCTGATAAAAGTGTCTTTTTTCCTGCTACTACCTGGACAACTGTCCGATCTATCTAAACTGCAAGTATTTCTGCTTCTTGAACTGTTTTAAACTGTTTAAAGTTGTTTTTGCACCTGCACTTTTAAGGTTTGTCCTGTTTGTTGCATTTACCTGTTGAGGCTGCACACCAAAGTGTGCTAGCCTGTGTTACATATTTATTGCATTTTCCTGCTGTTTGTTGCAAAAAAGAAAAAAAAATTATCATGGTTCCAGTCTTTCCTGACCTAGAGTAGTCCAAATACAGGCTTTGCTGTATTCTGGACTTTTGGAAAGTTCCTGTGTTGCTCATTTCCTTTCTTGGATAAAGGGAGGCTTCTTTGTTTACCAGTGGCAGTGGGGAGCTTAGAGCAGCCTATCTATCCCTGCTGGAGTGTTCCCAGCACAAGAATCTGGTAGTCTATTGGTCGTTTTGGGCCAATTTCTAGCTCTTTAAAGTCCCCCTGTATAAAACCCACTTTGGTGTGGTTTTTGCGCTTGTTACTACTCAGCCAAGCTCCTCGTGGTCCTACCAAGTGGTGCTAGCAGCAGAGAGGCTAAACGAGTGACTGCTAACCTGATAAAAGTGTTTTTTTTTTCCTGCTACTACCTGGGCAACTGTCCGATCTAGCTAAACTGCAAGTATTTCTGCTTCTTGAACTGTTTTAAACTGTTTAAAGTTGTTTTTGCACCTGCACTTTTAAAGTTTGTCTTGTTTGTTGCATATACCTGTTGAGGCTACACACTCAAGTGCGCTAGCCTGTGTTACATATTTATTGCATTTTCCTGCTGTTTGTTGCAAAAAAGAAAAAAAAACAAAAAAAATATCCTTGTTTCCCATATTTCCCTATTGCTACTCTAAAGCCTGGCACTTGCTCACTAAAACAATTATATGTCAGCACTAAAAAAATAAAAGCACTACACCCTCACAAACTCCCCTTGAGTTCCTTGTTCCCCATTGGCCATTTTTTTCAATTATAAAGGAATTCCCAATATTATTCTAACATGTCCAAAGGTCAGTTGTCAAGCTCCTCTCCGGTCCAGCTGATGAATCTGGGAATCTTGAGGCAATGTTACAATTGCCTCATGTACACAGACAACCCTCTCCTCCTCCCAACAAATTCCAACACATGTGAGAGATGCAACCATATAGCCAAACTGGAGGCTAAGCTCTCTCAACTCACTACTGGCGTAACCAGTCAGGAGGAGAAGGAAACCACACTCACTACAATTCCAGTCTCACACAGACCTACCACGACAGCAAACCAAACACATAAACACACAAAAACATACTTGGAGGCTCTAAATAAAAATCTGCCTAAGCAGCAGAGACCTCCAAAGCAGACATCCAAGCAACCGCTACCCCAAAACAAAACACGTGCAACACATAGGTCACAAAGCCAGTGTGCCGAACAGTCACAGCCCTTAAGGCTAAACAACACACCTGATACACTTGTAATAGGTGACTCCATCATCAGACACACTGACGTCCCACTCACCAGGCTGAACAAGGAGAAGGTCATGATGAGCTGCCTGTCGGGTGCTAGGATCCACCACATAACACAAGCACTCAGGTCACTCCAAGGCAAGTACAAATATGACTCAGTCATTGTCCATGCTGATGTGAATGACCTGAGACGTACCTCCCTGGATTACATGAAAAGAGACATAGAGGAGCTCTCTGAGCATGTAGCCCAGGCCGGTATGACCCTGACCTTGAGTAGCATCTTACCCTCACCAAGAATGATGCCACAATATGAAGACAAGATGATCAATTTCAACAATTGGCTTAAGTATTGGTGTCATTCAAAGGGGATCCAATGTCTGTCAGCCTGGGATGACATGCTCGACAAGCCACGATGCTTCGCTAGGGATGGCTTGCACCTGTCACCCCTGGGCTTTTGGATATTGGCAAAGGCTCTTGCCACCCCCATAGTGCCTTTTTTAGGCAAGGCTCAAAAGACAAACCCACCTCCATAGGTATCACAAAGGATAAGAAACTAAGAGTAATGCTACTCAACGCCAGAAGTCTAAACCTCAAGATGCACGCACTCAAAACTCTCCTTAGCATGGAGAACATCAATATCTGTGCAGTAACAGAAACCTGGTTCAAGGCTCCCGAGAGCACCTCAGCACTACCAGGTTATACCTCATACCATGCTTTTCAGCCCCAAAACTTGGACCGAACCACAAAAGGAGGGGGAGTATCAATATTCGTCAAAGATACCCACACCTCTAGGTTGGTGGCACAGCACAAAGCATCAGCGACTATCCATGTGCAACTAACAGTGGGTAAAACTGCCTTCCAGTTTATAGCCTGCTACAGATCACCCTCCCAAACCCAGGAACTCCACTCGGCCTTCCTGAGAACACTGGAAAATATGAAGGTCTCTCCAAACACCATTATATTGGGTGACTTCAACTACCCAAACATAGACTGGGGGCATTACTGTAGCTCCAACACCCTAGCCCAAAGGTTCCTAGAATTTATAAACACAAATGCTATGGAACAACTTGTTACCACTCCCACAAGAGGGAAAACATACTGGACCTGATCATCACCAACATGGGGGCTCTATGCTCCAGACCAGAAGTGTATCCCTCACTGGTAAGATCAGACCATAAACTAATCTCACTGGATATTCACATACCGACCCCACCCCCTGCTCAGAAAACCACAGTGAAAAACTTCTCTAAAGCAAATTTCACACTCCTCAAAACCAAGGTGGAATCCTTCAAAGGCACTGGGCCTGTGGAAAATATGGCCCAGACCGCAGAATCCTTTATAAACACATTCTATGAACACCTTCAGGAATGAATAGAACATGCAATCTCAAATAAAACCAAGACCCAATCCTCCAAAGGCAGGTGTCCTGTCTGGTGGACCCCAGCCATAAACAAACTATACAATAGAAGGAGGAAGCTACTACATGATAGAGCAAAATCCCAAAAAGGGAAGGCATCTCTGATCAGTATTAGCAAAAAACTACGGGCACTCATAAAATCGTCTAAGGCCAGCTTTGAGAGAAAGATTGCACAGGACATTAAGGATAATCATAAGGATTTCTTTATTTATGTTAGGAACCTGGGTGGGAATTCCCAGATATGCTCAGAATTAGTCAAAAATGACAAAAAATACACCGAACCCACAGACATTGCCAACATCCTAGCTGACAGGTTCAGCGAAAACTTCTACCCCCCATCCCTACCAAAAAGGCAAATATCTATCCCAGCAGAGTGCTGCATCCCTGACATCTTAGATGTTCAGGTAAGAGCCGCCTTCTCCAAAGCAAAAAACATAGCATCAATGGGACCAGATGGTGTCCCGGGCTGCGTCCTACATGAACTCCAAGAAGAGCTAAACCCAAACATAAAACTACTGTTCAGTCTCAGCCTTACTACAGGATATGTACCCAAAGAGTGGCGTACAGCAACAGTGGTCCCTCTCCACAAAGGTGGTGCCTCAACAGATCCTGGAAACTCTTGCCCCATAAGCCTGACTAGCTTGGTCTGCAAAGCTATGGAAAGGATCATCATGGACTTCATAAATAAAGATATTGGGGACCTAGAGACACTGGATCCTACCCATTTCAGCTTTGTTATGGGAAGATCCTGCCTCTTAAACCTGGTCGATTTCTTTGAAACAGTCACCAAGGCCATCGACGAGGGGAAGGTGGTCCACACAGCCTACCTGGACCTCACAAAAGCCTTCGATACAATACCCCACTCGGGCATTATAGTTAAGCTCAACAGCTTAAATATAAACCTCTATGTCACTAGGTGGGTTGCAAACTGGCTCAACGACAGAACCCACATGGTTAGAATTGCTGGAGCCATGTCAGACTCCAAACCAGTTACAAGTGGCATCCCACAAGGCTCAGTCCTGGGACCTCTCTTGTTTGATATATATTTCACGGAGGTACAGGCCAACATGGAAGAACTGTGGCTGACCAAGTTCGCAGATGACTGCAAACTAGGTGCCATAATCGACTCTCCAGCCGACACAAGCATCCTACAAAAAGGGCCTCATAGAAACAGACAACTGGTGCCAGATCCATGGCCTCAAGCTAAACGCCAAAAAGTGTATAGTCATCCCCTTTGGCAAAAACAAAGTGCTCACAAATTACCACATAGGTGGTAATCCATTAAGTACGGAAGAAGTAATTAGGGCCCTGGGGACCCAAGTTGATAGCAATCTCTCATTTGAAAACCACGTGGCCAAAGTGGTTAGGAAAACATTTTATATAGCCCACCTAATCATGAAGGGATTCAAATCTAGATAAGGGGAGGTCATCGTGCCTCTTTACTCATCCCTCATCAGGCCCATAATTGAGTACAATACCCTTTTTGGGATGTACCTTACCAGACACCTGCAGCAACTGGAAAGACCCCAAAAGTACCTCACCAAGAGGATCAAAGGGCTCAAACAGATGCCATATGCTGCCCGGTTAAAGAAACTACAGCTCTATTCAGTGGCATACTGCCTGCTCAGAGGTGATCTGTGCCTGACGTATAAAGTCATGTCCAACCTGGAATTAATGGACATGCTGCACCTCAGAAAATCCAAATCCCATCGAGCTACGAGCTCAAGAGACTTGAACCTCAGCACTGAAATAAATAGGACATGCTGGAGGGATAGATTCATAACCTAGAGGCTCCATTCCCTCTGGAATAAAATCCCAGTCCAGGTTAGGCAGAGTCCCTCATTGACTCTCTTCAAGAAGAATCTTGATGAGTGGATGGGAGAGCGTAGGTTTACCCCAGGTATCACTTCTGTGTCACTGTTAGACAGAGGCACAGTATACTAACCTCGAAAAAGGGCATAGCAAAATTCATTTAAAATGGGTGTCGAAAGCCAAACACACTCTGGCTAGGCTTATAAATGCCCTAGGGCAGATAGCCTAGTATGAACCTATGAACCTATGAACCTATGAACTAACACATAAATGGAAAGTGTACTTAGCACAAAGTACAATACAAACATGTTTTTGTTATACTAAAATAATGGTTTAGGGAGATGATTATCAAGGTTACATACACTAAATTATAAAGACAATAGTCTCGGGAAGTGTGTGTTTTCAAAATAGTCACAGACAGGAATGCTGGGAATGAAGAATGGGTAAGAGGACAAGTGAAACATGGTAATGTGTACCAAATAAGGGCATATCAATGTACATATGTACCAAATACAAGACAGCTGTAGCATGAACAGTAATCACATATGTACATAATACCATACGTACTGCTAATTATGCCCCCTGTGTGGGTATATTCATATCATCCCAAACTTAATTGTATACTATGTGGCTGTCAGACAAAGTCACATATCAGTTGAGATGATCGGATGTGATATAGGCAACATGACGATCACTGGTGAGGACATTTAGCAAGGATGGTATCTACAACAGGGGGTATGTGCATATTGTGAAGATGTGCAAAATTAGTCAATGGAATATGAAAGTATTCTCAGCATAGGTCTCAACCAATCAGAACATATAGCAATTAGCTCATGGACAACAGTAGACAGAAGCATGTACAATCGTGGACAATATCAGAATAATACCACCATTAAAATGTGTCACTGACATAAAATATATAATTGTGACTTATTATACATGTTCTGCATGAACACACACATACAACTGCAATGATTATTCAGTAATATATAAAGATAATCAACCACAGTTTCTACAAAAATGACCACATTTTTTTTCTACAATCAATCCTGACTAGTTGAGAGGTTTGATGACATATATATACCACAATCCACAGATGCAAGAATGCAACCCATGCCATCTATGTTGTCAATGAGCAGTGTATTTACTGGGTGCATCACAGGAACACATTTCACACATGCATCTTGTATAACACCTTGAAGTGAGTCCTACACTGTCAACTCCTAATGGTTACGCATTACAAAGAATACTTAGTTAGGGCTGATAAAAAGTGTGAGAGCTCAATTTGGCAAAAGTGATACACTTGAGTAAATAATTTCTGGAAGTTGTGTGGTGAGGTAAATGCAAAGGGGTGCATTGTACTCAATTATTTGTGTGATGAGGGCTGTAAACAATAGGACTATAATATCCTTTGATGTGGATGGCCTACCCATACTCAGGAGTTGTGCTACATACAAGGGATTTGTCATCACTGTGGTCACATGCTGGTGGAAGTTCTGCTTACTATCTAAATGATTACCCAGGTCACAGACCACTTGATCAGCTTATAGAGCTGTGCTGTCTATATTGTAATTAGCTTGTGTATTTGCTTTCATATAAGAACAATCATGATTTTTGTTTATTTACTGTGTCTCCATATCTCTGGCAATACTACTTTGCATGTGCTAATACTTTCTGAATTAAATCAATATCATGCTTGGATTCAATGATTGTACACAATTTGCAGTCATCCACAAAGCTAGGTAGACAAAGGCTCTGTAAGTTTATCTTGACTTTTCAGACTTAAATACTGAACAGGAAAAGGCCTAGTACAGAATCCTGAGGGATGGATCTGGTCACTGGATTCTAGCTAGAGGTGACTTCACACATTTCAACAATCTGTATCCTGTAACTGATCCATTTGTCTACACAATTGGTGGCATACGTGTCCATGCCCAGTTGAGACAGTTTATCTGTAATACATGAGCATAGGTTTGTATCAAATGCCATTGTGATGGCCTCTCTACTCTGGACCAGTAATAAAAGAGCCACTATATACACCACTGACACTGGTGAGAGATGGTTACTAAAAACAGGAATGTATTTACACAGTATTTCAAATGCAGCTTTGTGCATCATGCACAATTTCCCTCAAGAGCACACAGGGAACCTGTTCCAGACCTGGGACTGGACTCTGTCTCTCAAGATCTGAAACAAGACTCACGTTGGAGCACTGTGTCCCAGTTCCAAGTAGAAGACACACCCACACTTAGGTATTTGATTCTCTCTCACACACACACACACACACACACACACACACACACACACACACACACACACACACACACACACACACACACACACACCACTTTCTCTCCTGGGAAAAGCTGGTACAGATTTACTAGCTGTACCCTTATGCCCAGACTATAAGGTAACCTCACTGCCACCAGTCAACTATTCTCAGGCTCTTACTAAGGTATCCAATCATACTGAGTAAAATCGATACAAACATGAGAAAACTAAATATCGAAGTGCAATAAACACCAGATTTTCCATTGCAGGAGAAATAACAATAACACAGTTGGACAGATTCAAATAGATGCAGAAAAACTCTACTTAACTATCCTCATTGTATTTCCTGACTGTCTAAAGAATAACTGTTCCCTAGCGAATGTAATTAATACAGAAAGGTAGGATTAGATGCTGAGATGCTTACTTCTACATTGCAAGGTGTTGCGGTTCCTACTAACTGAACTGAACTAACTCAACTGATCAACTGACTGTGTTAACTGTCATAGATCTTTTATATATCAGGTTCCAAAAGAAAAGAAAAGAAAACAAACTACTGCGAGAGTTCCATCCTCTCAGTGCTGGTTATGGAATGACATCACATTTGATCACCTGACTCTGGTACAACACACATTCAAAGCTTTGCTAAGATCTGTTGCAGTACTTGAAAATTATAGAACAATTTCAAAAACTTCCACTCTTCCCTTCCAGAATTCTTTGTTTAAACATATACATTTAATCAGGCATAACAACACTGTTGATACATTTCCGGTGCAAGCATCTGCAGAAGTCAGTGTGCTAGTCAAACGACACAAAATTACCTTTAAAAATCCAGTCAAACATTTATTAATACACATACACTGTCCCACTCTCCCTGGCACAGATGGCAACAACCTCATCACCCCCACCGAAGACTCAAGCTAGTTTTTCAAGTGACCCTGAAAAAATGTTGCTTGAGAAGAATAGGCCTGCCTGGGAACACATTAACCTATACTATGTCTTGAGAGTCCATCTACATTAGTATTGCTGTAATCTGGACTTGCTAACACAGGGGTTCCTTCAAATGCCTCATTAAGCTTTTGGATTGCCTGATCGCAGGATGTGGTCCACACTACCTTATCTGGCCTGTTTTTCCTTGTCAAATCCATGAAGGGAGCAGCTATTGTACTATAACTGGGAACAAACTTTCTATAGTACCCCACTCTGTACAAAAATACCCTCACCTGCTTTTTGGTAACATGGGCAGGCCACTCCTGAATAGCTTCCACTTTGGCAGGTTCTGGCCTAATCTTGCCACTCTACACTATAAGTCCCAGGTAGGAGAACTCTGCCATTCCCTCTTGACACTTACTGGACTTAGTGGTCAACCTTGCCCTTTACAGTCTGCACAGGACTTTCCTGACATACCCAAGCTTCATTGTTTTAACATAGTACAATTTGTGCCCTGTCTCCAGCCGAACAAGTTTACCCTATAGTTAACATCACTGGCCACATTTACCACTTTGAAGGGTCCTTCCCAAGCTACCAGCAACTTATTGTTTCAGACAGGAATGAGCACCATAACCTGCTGTCCCACAGCATACTCTCAGGCTTAAGCATGCCTGTCATACCAGACCTTTTTCTGCTGTTAGGCTCCTGCCATATTCTCCCGGGTCAAGCCCATGAGCTCCCTAAGCCTTGTCCTGAGGTTTAGGACACATGCCACAACAGACTCCTTGTGGGATTCAAACTCACCTTCCCACAAATCACAAATCAAATCAAATAGCCCCCTCAACCTATGCCCATACAGCAACTCAAAGGGTGAAAGACCTGGGGATTCCTGGGATACTTCTCTATATGCAAATAGCAGATGGGGCAAATATTTGTCCCACTCTCTCCTAAACTGGCCTTCAATGCCTGTACCATGGAACTTGCTGATGCTGCTTTTCCTTTTCTTCGGACTCCCAAAACCACAGTCTCTCTTCAGTCTCCAAATGTTGCAGTTTCTCTTCGGTCTTTAAATGTTTGGCCTCTGGTTCTTTGTCAGCTTACCATAAGCCTCTACTGACATCTTTGCATGCTTTTCCTGACTAAACTAAAGTAAAACATGAATAAAACTGTTGTGAAAATGAAACACCAAATTTTTACCTTGTGGCTGTTGAGAGTACACACAGCTTCAGTGACAACTGCCCACAGACTACTGAATTTCAATTAATATCCTACCACTCAAATAGCAAGATATGACAGCCTATCTACCCCAGGCCAGAAATCAAGGAGCATGAATCCACACCACTGACACCACTGAGAGACGGTCACTAAAAACAATAATGGATTTGATCAGCATTTCAAATACAGCTCTCTGCATCAAGCACAGTTTTCCCAAGCACACACAGGGAATCTGCTCCAGACCTGGGACTGAACTCTCTGTCTCTCCAGATCAAAAACAAGACTCACTTTGGAGGACTATGTCCCAGTTCCAAGTAGCTGACACATCTACACCTGGGTATTTGATTTTCATACACACACACACACACACACACACACACACACACACACACACACACACACACACACACACACACACACACACACACACATAAACACACACACACACATGCACTCATGGGACAGGTTGGTACAGATTTATAAGCTATACCCCATATGTCCAGAGTATAAGGTAACCTCCCTGCCACCAGTCTATTATTCTCATGCTCTGACAAGTATATCCAATCATACTGAGTAAAATCAATACTAATATAAATGGTAGGGTGTAATCAAAGCAGCCAGGCTTTTCGGAATGGCCAAGGCATTAGTAAAACAATTCCAAGTACTCTCAAGATGTTAAAACTATTCTTTAAAAGCCATGTCCCAATGAAAAGTATAAAAAATATTTAATAATAAATAATAAAGTTGAAAACATGAGAATACTAAATATGTAAGTAAAATAAACGCCAGAGCTTCAGTCATTGAAGAGATCAAAATAACACAGTTGGCCAGATAAAACAGATGCAGAAAAACACTAAATTATTCTTATTGTGTTTCCTGACTGTCAAAAGAATAACTGTTCCCTAGCTAACTTAATTAATACAGCAAGGCAAGATTAGGTGCTGAGATGCTTACTTCCACAAGGCAAGGTGATGAGGTTCCCACTAAATGAACTCAAATAACTCAACTGATCAACTGACTGTGTTAACTATCATAGATCTTTTATATATTAGGTTCCAAAAGAAAATAAAACAAAACAAACTGCTGTGAGAGTTTCATCCTCTCAGTGCTTTTTATGGAATTACATCACATTTGAGCAACTGATACAATACATATGCAGAGCTTTGTTAAGATCTATAGCAGTTTTTGAAAATTATAGAACAATTTCAAAAACTTCTACTCTTCCCTTCTAGAATTCTTTGTTTAAACAAATACATTTAATGAGCCAGAACAACACAGTTGACACATTTCCAACACAAGCATCTGCACAAGTCAGTGTGATAGCCAAATGACACAAAATCACCTACACAAATCCAGCCAACCATGATGGCACATGCTGCACATGCACTGCCCCACTCTCTCTGGTACAGATGGCAACACCCTACATCATCACAACCCCCCCCCCTTTGAAGACTCAAAGTTTTTCAAGTGACCCAGGAAAAACAATGCTTGAGAGGAATGGCCCTGTCTGGGAACACAATAACCTATACCCTGTTGTGAGAGTCTATCTGAATTGGCATTGCTGTAATCTCAACTGGCTGACACAGAGGGTCCTTCCAAAGGTCCTTTAAGCTTTTGGAATTCCTGGTTTCAGGCTGGGGTCCACACTACCATATCTGACCAGTTTGTCCTTGTCAAATCTGTAAAAAGAGCAGCTATCATAGTATAATTGGGAATGAAGTTTCTATAGTATCCCACTGTCTCCAAGAATGCCTTCACCTGCTTTTTGGTAACACGGGCAGGCCACATCTTAATAGCTTCCACTTGGCAGGTTCTGAAATATTCTTATCACTCCCTACTCTATGTCCCAGGTAGGAGACCTCTGCCAATTCACCTGACACTTACTGGGCTTAATGATCAACCCTGCACTTTGCAGTCTGCCTAGGACATTCCTGACATGCTGAAACTTCATCATGTTAAGATCGTACAATTTGTGTACTCACCTCCTGCCTGGCAGTTTTACCTTACAGTTAACATCACTAACCTTCCCTACCACTTCAAAAGATCACTCCCAAGCTGCCTACAGCTTATTGCGTCTGACAGGAATGAGCACCATAACCTGCTGCCACATAAAATACTCTCAGGCTCAAGTATTCCTATCATACCAGAACCTTTTCTGCTGTTGGGCTCCTGCCAGGTTCTCCTGGATCAAGTGCATGAGCTCCTTAATCCTTGTCCTGACATTTAGGACATATGCCACAACAGACTCCTAGTGGGATTAATATTCACCTTTCCATTCATCACAAATCAAATCTAAAGGCCCACTCACGCTATGCTCATACAGCAACTCAAAGGGTGAAATATCTGAAGACTCATGGGGTACTTCTCTGTATGCAAACAATGGATGGGGCAAACATTTGTCCCACTCTCTCATAAACTGGTCTGCAAATGCCCATAGCATGGTCTTTAGTGAGGAGTTTAACCTCTCCACGGGACCATTAGTCTGGGGCTGGTAGGGGATTGTTTTTAGGTGCTTCACCCCACAACATTTTCAAAGACAAGCCAGTAGGTCTGACATGAAATTGCCACCTCTGTCCATCAGTATTTCTCTCAGGGAACTTACCCTGCTGAAAATCTCTAACAAAGCATTACCCACCTTATCTGCCTCAATGGAGGAAACACCCATTGGCTCAGGATATATAGTAACATAGTCTACTACCACCTGGATATACTTCTTTCCAGTGGAACTTGAGTATTTAGAGGCCCCACAATATCCATAGCTACCCTCTGAAATGGCTCCTCAATTACAGGCAAAGGCATCAATGGAGCATTGACCTTGTCCCCTGCCTCACCTACCTTTTGGAACTGTTCATAGGTCCCACAGTACCTTTTTACATCCTTTACAATCCCAGGCAAATACTAATACATCTCTTGGTATACTTTATGCCCATATGACCTGCAAAAGAAATGAAACTGGCTATAGCAAGAAGTGCCTGATGGTAGGCTATGGACACTATCAACTGTTGTATTATCATTTCCTCTAGCCCTCACTCAGGAGTTCATTATCTATACAGTAAGCCTATTTTGTTGTTCTAGTATACAGAATCACCTTTTCCTTGAGTATCAGGTGCCTCCTTAACTACCTCCCTCAAGCCTTGAAAGGTAGGGTCCAAAAGCTGAGTCTGTCTCAACTCTATCTTTGCAACCTCTCTCAGCTTTCCTTTCACAGGAAGCCTTGTATCTTATGATAGCTGTGCCTCACTGTCAGCCTGGGTACTACATTTACATCTGTCCTTGCTGTCATCCCGTCCATGGGAACATCGGTTCCTACCAGCAGATATGGCTCACTTTCAGGCTCTGTGCTACAGGATTGTTCCTTCCCTGAAATAGCCACATTACCAGCCCCAGCTTCAGGTGAGGGGTTTGTCTGGGTCTCCCCCAGACTACCTGACCTACATGCCTGTCTCCAAGCCTGCCTGCATGTAACTGCATGTATACAAGGTACTGCATTATAAAAAACGTTCCCTATCAATACATCTGTATAAATAAACAGCAAAGGAACCAACAGTGCAAACACAACTAATAACCACAAAAGCACGGTGTCGAGAAAAGCGATACACCGGACAGCTCAGGAATAATATCAGATAACAGTTTAATATAAAACGTCACGAGTAATACAAACACGTTTTTCATCAGAAATTCAGACTTCATCAGAAAACTAACCTCATTTCTAACACATAATTTATATCAACTGCAATAAAACAATTCAAACCTTCCAATCGAAAGTTGCTCATAAATATTAATTAAATACACCTTATTAAACATAAAACTTTCATGTCCCAAAAGGAAAACAATGAATGAACCTTTATTAATACATATTAAAAATGTCTAAAATCCAATAAACTAAATAGTTATATAATTTCATGTAATTTCTCTTAAACATAAGGAAATGTTATGAATATATATGAATGTATATGAACGGAATAAGCACACCAGCCATTTCATATAATAAAGACAACAGTATCCTCTAGAGGTCTTCTTAACACATCACATTAACACATCACAATGAATGAGAAGATCACTGCTCCAAATCAGGCTATCTGTATTAATATCCTCAAACACAGCTACCTGCTTGCTTTCTTTTCCACCCTTCCAGGTGAACCCTGGCCAGAAGTATTTGAAATGGAGCCCCTCCTAAAACTTTGACTGGCCAAACAAGTACTGCTCATCTTTAACCACTGCCAGCTTCACAATAGTTATGTCAGAAGTTGTCTCTCAGCAGTGCCCTGTCTTCAATCCACTAAGATAGGATACAAAATCAGGTTATAGTTTGGTACCCTTGTTGTCTTCAGACAACTTACTACTGACATGCTGTTATTCCTACTTGCTGGCTCCCTCACCTTTTGTTCCCCATATTGCTTTGGTGGACATTTGTATGTTACATAGCCCCTCTGGTTACATTTAAAACATCTAACCCCTGATCCTGGCTGGGTACCTGAACTAGTGTTTTCCCCTGTTACTGGTAGACTGTGTTGGGGTGATTTAGGCTGTCACCATGGGTTCTCTTATATCCATGTGCAGAACTGGGTATCCTTTTCTTGTACAGTGATGCCCTGTTTGTTAAGTAGAGATCCCCTTTTCTCCACAGCTGATCTGCAGTTGCACTCTCGGTCTGCCACCCTGGTTGTCATGTCCACAGGCAAAGTACTAAGGGCTTGCAGCCTCTCTAAAAGGTCTGACAGTCTTTCAAAAGTGGTGACCTGACACTCACTCAAACACCTATGAAAGTAAGTGTTTAGCTCAGCAGTATAATCACATACACTTTTATCTTCTTTGCGTCTATGCTCATGTAATTTTTTTCTCTAATCTTCAGGTGTTAACATATAACGGTTCAATGAACATTATTTCACTCTATCATAGTTTAAAAAATCAGCATCAGACAATTCAGAAACAGAAGTTACAGTTTACCATAGAGTAAGGGGTCAGGAACTGTATCCGGAGTTCTTGGTCAACATTATAGTGTACATACTCTTTCAAATATATGAATAAAAGCATCAAAGTCATCCCCCTCTGCAAATTGTGCAAGAAATTTACTGACCTTCATTGCTTCTGATATCCATTTCTTACCTTCCTCATAACCTCCATGACCCCAACAAATGATCAACATCTCTCTCTCATGTTGTCACTGCTTCTCTTTTTCTTCAGCCTCAAAACACCAGAATTTCTCATTTTCTTCAAAATACAAATGCCAATCTCTCATTTTCTTTGATCACCAAATGCCACAGTCTTTTTTTTTTAATCTCCAAATGTTCTAGTCTTTTTTCAGTCTCCAAACATTTGGCCTAAAGCAGCAGCTACTTCTCCTTTTCTTCAGTCTCATGATGACACTACTCATTTTCTTCAGTCTCCAAATGCCACAGCCTCTCTTTGGTCTCCAAATATCACAGTTTCTCTTCAGTCTCCAAACATTTGGCCTCAAGTTCACATCTCTAACTCCAGATGGATATTTAAGTCCTATG
This sequence comes from Protopterus annectens, assembly GCF_019279795.1. NCBI lineage: Eukaryota > Metazoa > Chordata > Ceratodontiformes > Protopteridae > Protopterus > Protopterus annectens. The sequence continues at coordinate 1,464,542,902 of NC_056743.1, forward strand.
AGGAAAAGGTAAGCTGTCCTGTTTCTGATGACTGCACATCCCCAGCACCAGACTGGTTATCCTGCTGGCCACTGGTCCACTCTGCAGCTGTGAGTAAGGCTGAAATAATTTCTTTAGTCGAGTTAGCAAGCACCAGTCTTTTGGCTCGCACAACTTGGCCGACTCGATCTTTGTCAGCTCACGATAATCCTCTGCTGACATTTTTGCCTGCTTTCCCTGAATAAACTAAACTAACAAAAATTAATAAAATGATTGTGAAAATGACACACCAAATGTTTACCTTGTGGATGTTGAGAGTACACACACCTTCAGTGACAACTTCCCACAGGCTACTGAAGTTCAATTAATATCTCAGACGTCTGACAGCAATATGTGAAGGCATCTCTACCCCAGGCCAAAAATCAAGGAGCCTTAATCCTCACCAGTGACACCACTGAGAGACTTCACTAAAAACAGGAATGGATTTACACAGCATTTCAAATGCAGCTCTCTGCTTCAAGCACAGTTCCCCCAAGAGCACACAAGACACCTGCTCCGGATATGGGACTGGAATCTCTGTCTTTCCATATCCCAAAAAAGATTCACTTTGGAGCACTGTGTCCCAGTTCCAAGTAGCTGACACACCCAGACCTGGATATTTGATTTTCACACACACACACACACACACACACACACACACACACACACACACACACACACACACACACACACACACACACACACACACACACACACACACACACATGCACACAGACACACTCCTGTGAAAGGTTGGTACAGATTTACTAGTTGCACCCATTATGCCCAGATTATAAGGTAATCTCCCTGCCACCAGTCAACTATTTTCATGCTCTTACAAAGGTATCCACTCATACTAAGTAAAATCAATACTAATATAAATGGTAGAGTGTAATCAAAGCAGCAAGGATTTTTGGAGTGCCCAAAGGATCATTAAAATGAGCCCAAGTATTCTCAAGGTGTTAAAAGTATTCTCTAAAAGACCAGTCACAATGAAAGGTATACAAATATTTAATAATGAATCATACAGTAGAAAACATGAGCATACTAAATGTATAACTACAATAAACACCAGAGTTTCAGTCACAGGAGAAATAGAAATAACAAAGTTGAACAGATTCAAACAGATGCTGAAAAATAATAGTTATATATTCTCACTGTATTCCCGGACTGTGTGAAGAGTAACTGTTCCCTAGCTAACTTAATTAATAAAGCAAGGCAAAATTAGGTGCTGACATGGTTACTTCCACAAGGCAAGGTGATGAAGTTCCCACTAACTGAACTGAACTAACTCAACTGAGTAACTGACTGTTAACTGTCATACTTCTTTTATATATCAGGTTCCAAAAGGAAACAAACAAAACAAAGTGCTGTGAGAGTTCCATCCTCTCAGTGCTGGTTATGGAATGACATCACATTTGATCACCTAACTCTGGTACAACACACATTCAGAGCTTTGCTAAGATCTGTACCAATATTTGAAAATTATAGAACAATTTCAAAAATATCTACTCTTCCTGTCCAGAACTCTTTATTTAAACAAATATATTTAATCAGCCATAGTGACACCACTGACACATTTCCAACACAGGCATCTACACAAGTCAGTGTGATAGTCAAATGACACAAAATCACCTATGAAACTCCACCCAGCCATGCTGGCACATGCTACACATGCACTACCCCACTCTCCCTGCCACAGATGGCAACACCCTATATCGTCACATTCCCCTCTTTCAACAGGCAAGCTAGTTTTTTCAAGTGACCCTGGAAAAATTATGTTGGAGAGGAATGGGCCTGTCTGGGAACCCACTATCCTATACACTGACTTGAGAGTCCATCTGCATTAGCATTAGTGTATTCCGGAATGGCTAACCCAAAGGGTTCTCCCAAAGCACCTTTAAGCTTTTGGAACGCCTGGTCTTAGCCTGGGGTTCACACAACCTCATCTGACCTGGTTTTCCTTTCATTTAAACTCTGTTAAATTTCATCAGACAATTCTAAAACCATACCTCACTTCCTTTTATATACATACAAATTAATTAATTAAATGCCTTGTTAACCCATTAGTTAATAGTGCCCCCTATCATACTTGAAGCAACATTACAGATATTACCTTTGCTATCTTACATCAGTCAAAAAATATATGTCATTAAAAATGCAAACTTGCAAATCTAAGATGCTCATGAAGAACCATTTAGATAAAAAAAATTTGAAAAATGCATTAATATATATCGAGTTATTAAATGCTAAAAAATGCATTACTAAAACTATTTAGTTACAAAACAAATAACTGAACGCATACAAAAATAATATATATATATATATATATATATATATATATATATATATATATATATATATATAAAATATTATATGATCTCATTAAATACGTATGTATATAAAAATTATGAATATGTAAAAAAGCACTTTTAAACACACCATATAAAATGTAAAATGTGTAAAAATATATATAAAAATGTATATATATATATATATATATATATATATATGTGTGTGTGTGTGTGTGTGTGTGTGTGTGTGTGTGTGTGTGTGAGCATATATCTATAAACAAGAAAAAATATTTTATATATTATATATTTATGCAGATGTATGATTATATATGTCATAAATATCTAATACAGCAACTGATCTTGTAAATTTCATGAGTATATATGACTAATCTCTAATAAATGCATACAGTGTGATATATATCATACTATTTTATTTCTTTGTAATGCTTTCAGTTTCAGTACTGAGACAATTGAACTATGCTCATTTGTTCCTGGCCAGGTATCTGCTTGTGTTCTTATTTGCCATTTTAATTCTTTTAATTCCAAGTACAAGCCCCGTGGTGTCTTATCTGGTATGTCTACGTGGTCAATAGCCGTAAAAGAAACTTGATGGTCATTATATTCGCTAATATGTTTTGCTAGTGCATTGTTCAATTTGTTTTTCTTTATGGCATATTCATGCTCATATATTCTTTGGGCTAACTGTTGTTGGACTCAATATATACTCATGAAGTTTACAAGATCAATTGCTGTATTAGATATTTATGACATATATTATCATACATCTACATAGATATATAATAGATAAAATCTTTTTTCTTGTATATAGATATATGCTCACATATATGTATGCATATATATATAAATATATATATATATATATATATATATATATATATATATATATATATATATTTATTTGTTATATATATTTTTACACATTTTACATTTTATATGGTGTGTTTGAAAGTGCTTTTTTACATATTCATAATTTTTATATACATACATATTTAATGAGATATGTAATATTTTATATATATATATATATATATATATATATATATATATATATATATATATATATATATATATCCATATATGGGTCTACCTGACAACGCTGAAAGCTATTAATGCCGACGATGAGAAGACCGACACCAGAAGATCGAAAACTGGGATGACCGATGGATGAAAACCCCGACGCTGAGAACATCGACATGTGAAAAGGCTGTGTAAGTATGCGGTAGTGACAGACGTTAGGGTTAGGGTGCGAGTAAGGTAAGTGTGCGATATTGACGGACTCTAGGGATAGGGGTGGGTTAATTGAGTTAGGGTTAGGGCGTGGGTCAGGTGAGTGTGCGATAGTGACAGTCTTTAGGGTTAGGGGCGGGTTAAGTGAGTTAGGGTTAGGGCGCGGGTCAGGTGAGTGTGCGATAGTGACAGTCTTTAGGGTTAGGGGCGGGTTAAGTGAGTTAGGGTTAGGGCGCGGGTCAGGTGAGTGTGTGATAGTGACAGTCTTTAGGGTTAGGGGTGGGTTAAGTGAGTTAGGGTTAGGGCGCTGGTTAGGTGAGTGTGCGATAGTGACGGACCTTAGGGTTAGGGTTTGGGTTAAGGTTGCAGATAGTTGTGTATGTAAGGTTTAGTGTGGGTTTGTAAGGATTTTGGTGTGCTTGTGTTGTGTGTGTGCTTTTTGGACAGGGGATTTGTTTTGTTTGTTGATTGTTGGGATTGTGGTGTGTCGGGCATGTGAGGTTTCGTGTTTGTGAACTTTCAGTTATGTGGTGTCGGTGATTACGCTGTCGGTGTTGTGGTGCGTCGGTGTTGTCAGGTAGATCCATATATATATATATATATATATATATATATATATATATATATATATATATATATACATATGATTTTTTTATGCATTCAGTTATTTGTTTTGTAGCTAAGTAGTTTTAGTAATACATATTTTATCATTTAATGTCATGATATTTATTAATGCATTTTTCAAATTTTTTTATCTAAATGGTTCTTCATGAGCATCTTAGATTTGCAAGTTTCCATTTTTTATGACATATATTTTTGTCTGATGTAAGCTAGCAAATGTAATATCTGTGATATTGCATCAAGTATGATAGGGGGCACTATTGACTAATGGGTTAACGAGGCATTTGATTAATTAATTTGTTTGTATATAAAAGGAAGTGAGGTATGGTTTTAGAATTGTTTGATGAAGTTTAACAGAGTTTAAATGAAAGCGCTTATTTTATGGATTATTGTGTGTTTTCTATGTGAATAAATTGCGTGTTTTGTTGTTACATTGGAAGATTTCTTCAGCCTGCACATACCAATATACAATATAAGGTCATTGGGTAGTGTAATAATACATGTAAGGGAACGATCACTGCCGTGACTAAGAATGTTGTGAAAACTACAAGGATATATTAGTTGTTAATTTAACTCTCTCTCTCACCCCTACCATATATGCAAAATAACCCAACGACACTCCTCAACTGGTATGTGTACAATCCAAACTTTTGTTGAGACTTGTGTCCTAATGGTTTATAAATATTCACATTTGTTTCTATGCATGTGCCATGTTAAAATACATCCATATTGGTGGCCTGTTGCCATCAATGAAACCTGCCTGATCTTGTAATGGCCACTGTTGTTCCATATATGCATGTGTCCTGCTTGCTCTGCAACTGTGTTAAATCTGGTGTTTTGGGTTAATGGGAATACCTAAGCATGCTGTTATAACTAATCCTGAATGCTGTTGACTGTTACTAACCCATATCTGTCATAAACCTGCTACAACTTAGCTCATATGGGAAGGCTGGTCCCAGCGGACCCTCCAGTCCCACCTCAGCTGGCCATGGCACTGGGCACCAGCACATCTGGGGCCCAGCCTGGGACCTCCTCCTCTGTGGGCCCTGTGCCACCTTCAGTTGGAACCGCTGCAGGGGATGGGGCTTGCCCGCCCCCCTCAGAGTGGGCACTAAGGGGAACCTGTCATCTGTCAACATGTCTGGGCCTTGGTGCATAGGGAGCTCAATCTGGAGTTTCAAGATCGGCTATGCCAGCTTGAGAGCCGAGTGTCGCAATTAGAGGGTGAGCCTTCCCCTCCTACACAGCCCCCAGCACAGCCACCTTTGGGGCCATGAAGGTGCAGTGGTGACTGTCCATGGGTGGGGACCTCAGTCCCACTGTTTTGATTTGGAGGCTCATGGGCTTACGACTTCCAAACACCCCTCGCCATCCAAGGTGTTTACCCCCTACATGTGTCATATACTGCCCCTGTATGCATCTTGTTTGTCTTGTCTATTAACCTACTCAACCTACCTCCCCAAATATATCTACTACCCCTCCCCAACATCCCACTCTCACCTGAAAAAAAGGGCAATCTGTTCCCACAAAAAAACTCGCCCCATACATAGCTGTCCATTTTGCACATGTGTCCACTGGACACATGTAATCTGGCCAAATTGGCATCACAATGAATTTATGCTGTCCTCACCCCTCTCCCAGGGGTTTGAGGGTCCAAATGTACCTCCAAATTCAGTGTATATGCACAGCTATTGCCGTAGTAGAAATGGGAAGCTATGGACCTTTCCTATACCCTTCCTGCACATGCCTTGTTATTTTCCCTACTGTCTTTCCCTCTTTGTGACCCTTTCTTCACCACTTTCCTATCAACCCCTTTTTCTTTTCTTCTAAAGAAATTAGCGTGGGGGTAAGCAGCAGTAAGCACTTTTAAGCAGCAGTAAGTGGGTTTGCATGGGTTTGCATGGGGGAAAGCTATGTCTACACATGTTGAGAAATTCTGAAGCTAACTGAGTGTAAGAAAACATAAGCGGAGGTTAGCAGTGCTTACTGTCACACAAACCCATGCAAACCCGCTTACATCTGCTTTAAAGTGCCTTAATCACTCTGTATCCAACAGCCCTTGTTCTGCCCATCAACAAAATAAACTGCCTCTGCAATGCTCAAACCCAGGATCCTACACTCCATACACAAAGTGATTTACCACTAAACCATGGCAGATATACATAACCTGATGTTTTCACAAATATATCATCCAGCACAATCAGCCAACAGTACAGGAAATGTATTAATATCATACCACACAACCTGTTAATGCAAGAAGTCTAGATAAAGTATGCCACAATGTGGGTACAAATAGGGATATATGTCAACTAATGCTCTAATACACTTAAAATGTTGCTAATTACACAGTTATAAGTATTAGAACACATGTGGAAGGAGATGAAGTCTGAAACACGCAAATTTCTGCACTAGTTACTGAATTCAGTACTGCGGTCATCCATGTCAATTGCCAAGAGAATGAGGTACAGGCCAAAATATGAGTCAAACATGCATGGACATATGGACAGATATATATCTGTAAATGTAGACAGATAGACAGCTATATGTAGATATATATATATATATATATATATATATATATATATATATATATATATATATATATATATATGTGTGTGTATATATATATATATATATATATATATATATATATATATATATATATATATATGTGTGTGTGTGTGTGTATGACCCACAAATAATCATATAACATCAACTGTATATAGATACATAAATATGTATATGTATATATATATATATATATATATATATATATATATATATATATATATATATATATATATATATATAATATACATATGTATATATATATATATATATATATATATATATATATGTATATACACATATATATACATATTTATGTATCTATATACAGTTGATGTTATATGATTTTATATATATATATATATATATATATATATATATATATATATATATATAGATAGATATAGCTATATGAGATATATATAGGTACATACACATATACACAGACAAAGGGTATTAGTAGCCGTACATATGTAGAAGTTGTGTGGAAGTGCTGGGTGCAAAGTATATCCTCAAAACCTGATGCCTTGCAAAGGTGGCGTGCATGGTCAAACCATTGTGATACATACTACTACAACCAGCAAAATACGATACTCGGCACCAATAAGAATCCAAATGAAGATTTTATTATATATTCTTGTATTTCCAGACCGGTTTCGACTATCCAACCTTTTTCGATGGAAAAAAAGTTTTTTGAAACAAAGAATACTCACAAATATTTACATTATTCCCTGACCAAAGGAAACATTGGTATAGCCCAACCTAGTGGTTGGAGTATTAAAATACCATGAAAAATTAGAACAAACAATTCAAAATGAATGTGGAAGCCATAACATTAAAATGCCTACAAAATAATTAAATCTCCATATATTTTCTAATAAAGAGACTTATTGATATAACCCATAGTTTTGGTAAAAAAGTACTACCATATCCCAATTTTTCCAACCTGTATATGTCACTTACATAAACTAACAAATTATTAATACCAACTAGTTCATCCTGTCAAGCTAACAAGTGCATCTGATATCATTTGTATATATGTATATACCTAAAACTATATACATATAATAAAATAAAAAAATCCAGGAAATACCACAGAGAAAAACTATTCATCATACATAAAGTTCTATAATAAGATGTACTTGAAATTTGTAACATATTCGATTAGAACATTATAATATATAATATATCAACATAAATATTTATACCATAATGTTGAAAACAATATATAATATTTTGTATTGAACTAGTTGTGACAAAATTGAATCTCTACCTATATATAATAATAGTAGTAACTTATTAGATATATAATGTTGGAAAAAGAAATATCAGATATGATGTACATATACATATATTGAGGGTTGCAAGATTCAAAATACCCCCATGACAATAAAAATATAATGAAATCAATCAATTGTTCTTGGTAAACCTGTACAATCTGCACTAACATATAACCCACAATCAATGCCAAGCGACAAACTGGTTATCATACATATAAGATTGTGACTACTGTAAATTGATAGTCACCAGCCTAAAGCTCATACACTGAAGATCATCATATTACAAGTGTTTATAAATGGTCATTAAGACCAGGCAGAAATAATCCTCCAAGGTTAGTAATCCAATATTTTTCTTTATGATTTTAAATAATATGCCAACCCTGTTGGTGGCTTCTATCACCCGTGATTTTATCAATAACCATAAACATAAAATGAGCATTACTATGTTTGATGGTATGTCTATATAAGGCGTTAGTTTCTTTTTTATTCCTGATATCGCTCTTATGTTCTGTCATGTGTATTCTAAGTGACTGGGATGTTTGGCCCACATAAAATGCCTTACATTGACAAGTTGCTAGATAAATGATCCAGGTGCTACTACAATTGGCAAACACCCCAGATTGATACACTCTGTTAGTGTTTGCACTTGTAAATTCTTTAAATCTACTAATCTGTGAGCAGGAGCTACAATGACCACACGGGAGGGTAGCAAGACGTTTATCTCCAGTTATAGTGGTTTGTTGATATATGGCACCTCCACTTTCTTTGTGTTTGTAATGAGAGAACAAACCTCCAAGAGTTTTGCCTCGTCTAAATGAAATTTGGCATCTGGGACCCAAAAGTGTTCTTAATCCTTCATTTGCCAAGAGTATATTCCAGTTGGAATCTAATATGTTTCTTACCATGTGGTGGTTTCTGCCATATGTGGTCACAAACCTAAGGGTCGAATCCTTCTGATTGTTGGTGGATTTTCTATATTGTTACAAGGTGTTCCTATCCAGAGTGTTACACCATTCACTTGCTTTATGTATGTCCAAATCTCTATATCCCCTATCTCTAAATCTATGGTATAGATCTTTTCTGGCATATTCAAAATCTTCCTCGGATGAACTGATGCATTTAATACGCATAAATTGAGATTTCAGTTTATTCCGAATGGTGTGGTTCGGATGCATGCTAGATGCATGAAGCAATGTATTATACTGTGGGTATTTGCGATAAGTTTTAGTACTTAGGGTATGATCCATGTTTCGGTATACTGTGACATCCAGAAAATCATTGGTGTCATGATTAGACATAAAAGTGAACTCAATACCCCATATGTTTCCATTCAGATATTCAATGAACTCTTGTAAATATGCTTGATCCGCCCGCCACACCATCCAACAGTCATCCAAGTATCGCCACCAGATATTAGTTTCCACCATATATAAATTATGTGATGTTTCATAGATCATGCATTCTTCAAAGTAGGCCATAAATAGATCTGCATATATGGGAGCAAAAGATGCTCCCATAGCTGTACCTTGTAGTTGCCAAAAACATTCTCCATGAAAGTAGAATATATTTTTATTCAGCACATGTTCTGCCATGCAGACTAATAAGGTGTTAAATCCTGGTGGATGTAAAGCTGATCTTTCCAACCAATATTGTAAGGCTTGTAATCCAGCCCAATGCAATATGCTAGTGTATAATGATTTCACATCCAACGTGCACATTAACCACCCTTGTTCCAACTGTGTATCCCCTATAATTTGTAGGAAATGGGTTGTATCCTGTTATCGGGCTCTAACTAAAATTAGTAATGGCTTAAGGTAATGTGTCAAAAAAGCTGATAAAGGTTCTGTTAGTGAACCTATGCCAGATACAATGGGTCTACCCGGAGGTTTTGAAATTGACTTATGTATTGTGAAGGAGATAAATAATTTGTTTCTGCGGGTCCTTGACCGTAAGATGCTTCACAGTATTTTGTGTAATAATACCTTCTTCTTCAGCTTGATTCAAAAACTCATCTATTTCTTTCTTAAAGACATAAGTAGGGTCAATAGACATCTGCATGTAGCATCTAGTATTTGCCAATTGTCCCTTGCCCTCATTGAGATAGTACCCCATATTCATTACTACAACCGCACCTCCCTTGTCTGCAGGCAGAATGGCAATGTTGTGATTGTTCTTAAGTTCTTCAAGGGCAACCTTTTCCGATGACAATATATTTTGGCCCAGAATGCATGGCTCACTATTCCGAAAATGTAAATCTCTTAGGACTGACTGTTGAAATATAGAGACATATTTATTCATCAGGGGTTGGAATTGAGATTTTAGAAACCTGAATTCCTGTGATCTTTGAGAAGTATGGTCTGAAAAAAACAACTTCAGGTTAAGATTACGACAAAAAGACAGTACATCATTAACAACGTTATATTCATCAGGAAAGAAACCAGGGATAAAACCAAGACCTTTATTAAGTAATGTGTCTTGTGCATCAGTAAGTTGTACATCAGATAAATTCAGTACATTGTGATACCTTTGTTCAGTTAGTTCTACAGTGTTTGTACCAATCCCTCCATGGAGTTGGATCTTATGCCCATGTCTATGTTTATGGCCCCCCCGTCTCCTTCTACTATGTCTAAAGGGTGCATAGCATTAGACTTTTTTGCTTTTGGGTGATTCACAATAGCTACTGCTGTCATTATCTGTATAGGAGAATTCTTCTCCTGAGGTGCTGACAGGTCTGTCATTAGACTTGAGAATACATCTGGGTCTCTTCCTAGGCTTGGTGCCAGCTGTCCCCTGACCAATATCAGTAAATCTGACAGATCTAAATGTGTCAAACGGGTGACCCCTTTGATAATCAGCACAATCTCTGTTAAATTTACAATTTTTTCTATCTTTAGTTTGTTTGTCAAAACTAGCCAGATCTTTTGAAAGTTTGTTAACTGAAGTGGCATATGTAGGCAGGGACTCATATTGCTTACATTCCTCACAGGAGGCTTTGACCTCCGCTACATTGATATCCACCATCCTTTCATAATATGAGGCAAGAATCTTTATAAACATCATGGAAGACTGCTGTAGAGCTAGGTTCCTTTCTCTGGTCAGCTTGTCCTCCGACCTGCTGCCCAGAGGTTGTAACCGAACTCTTAAGCCTCTTGGGGTGATTTCCTTATTGATATATGCCTTGAATAATCTTAGGTGCCAAATATTGGCCCTTAAATTCTTTAAACTTTTGTTAAGTTTATTGAAAGCTAATTCACATCCATTAGTAGGACCCAAGTTGTAGCCATTCTGATTATTGCTTGGTATGCCATTTATTCCAAAGATTCCTATGTCATTCCGATCAGCACATAATCCATGTAGAATCTGCTCCAGGTCCATGATTTATATAGTATGTCAGAACAGTAATAAACACACAACAGAATGGTGAGCAATCAAATGATAGTGAGTTCCAACCAATATCCCAATATCATAAATTAACAGGGCTGACACTGAAAACAAAGGGGTTGATAGCACCACAGACCAATACAGGTATGTATCAATAATATATACACTTTAGACGAAGGACAGCAGTCCACCAAAAGAAAGAATAACCGTAGAGACCCAAACCATCTGTATAATGACTGTGGAACCCAGAACATTTCTTTTGATTCCTACAGTTTCAAAATTGACCAGATTTAAATATGTCACAAAATATATAGATCAAAAGTATATCAGTCTTAGGTTCCTCTGTCATGAACAATATGCAATGTCCATACAACTCACATGGGTGGTTGAGCTGTATTCAAAAAAGACAAAATACAGCAAATATATTAATAGACCCTATAGAAATTATGTTTGTATATCTATTATTATTAATAAATGTAATAGGACTCCCATATCACCATGTTTGGGCAAAACCAATTCCTATTCATAAATATTCAATATATGGGACTGTCCCAACAGGTTTCCACAAAAAATGAAAACCCTATTGCATGTATACACATAATCATATGTTATTATACTTTAACACTAGTGGTCATATGTTGTATAATAACTTCAATGTATATTAATAGATGGGTATCCTATATTAAAGTATCACAAGCAATATTAGGTCATTCCACATCATGGGTATACTAAAAAAATATGAGACTGATAAAACTATCAACAAGTGTATAAAACACCAAGGTTTAAACCATGCCTTCAGTATAAGTTTGAAAATACTAGTTTGAAAAAACAACTTGGCTAATCTAGTTCTTATAAATATACCAAGTAATAAGGTATTCAAACTAAAAGCCATCCAACACTATTACAATTCTTAATTGACATCTGACCCATCTTCATACATATACTGAAATCAAGCCCAAATATTCTTGGACAAAATGCCTAGCCTATATGTAAAATACACATGTCATTGACACTTTTAATAGTCAAACACTTCCCATATATTACTAATAATCCTGTGTATCCAATATGTTGTATATCACAAATAAACTGAAACATTTTTTGTTATATAAAGATTTGACACATTTAAATTAGTTATACCATAGGTCCTTAAAGTCACTAATTACTTTCACCGTATATGTCCATATGCGAGTTGTTCCAGAGTTATAATCCAAACAGAACTCAAGGCCAGTTTTTAACAATGCCCCTAAAGTCCCAATGATTTATTTCGGATATGGAAACTGAAATTAGTTGTTGTCACAGTACCTTATACAACGCAAGCCGTTATATGTAAATGTTAAGTGCGTCCAAGGAGATATCGAAAGTAATTTGGGACAAAAAATGTTTAGAGTTGTCCCAATAACACTCTACACCAGTCGATTGTCCATATAGGTGTACATTGATGAAAAATAATCCTGTCGCTATCTGCACATCTTGAAATAACTCCAGAATCTGCCCGAACAGTTTCCTCACACAATCTTGACGTAGGCCTTCAAAATTAAAAGAAGAATAGTTCAAGTTGAAAAAGAATTCCGTCTTTCCCAAAATTATCCGAATTATATCCAATGTTCCAAGCAGGAAAAATAATAAATGAGGTCAAAGTCCCCCTATTCCAAAAAATGCGGTGTCTCTATCGCGAACCACCAGCAAAGCCACTGAACAACTTCAAAACCTGATGCCTTGCAAAGGTGGCGTGCACAGTCAAACCATTGTGATGCATACTACTATGACCAGCAAAATACTCACAAATATTTATATTATTCCCTGACCAATGGAAACATTGGTATAGCCCAACCTAATGGTTGGAGTATTAAAATACCATGAAAAATTAAAACAAACAATTCAAAATGAATGTGGAAGCCATAACATTAAGATGCCTACAAAATAATTAAATCTCCAAATATTTGTGTATATGTATTCTTTGTTTCAAAAAAACATTTTTTCAATTGAAAAAGGCTGGATAGCCGAAACCAGTCTGGAAATACAAGAATAAATCTACATTTGGACTCTTATTGGTGTTGAGTATTGTATTTTGCTGGTCGTAGTAGTATGCAAAGTATATCCCTCAGCCACAAGCCCTTTAACTTCCACCTGTGAAATGTGTAGTGTGGCAACCATTTCCACAAATGAGAATACTGGCATTAAACGTATACCCACCCACAATTCAAAGGACATGACATGACACACAGGTATGCATACACAGATAACCTTTATTTGTGTGCAGCAAAAGCCATAGCCTATCCCATCTCCATCCTTATAAATATAACTATTTTAGAAAGCAAAATCCTTGCCATATGGAAAGTATCCCACATCATCCCATTACATAAAGGTGGGTCATCCATTGACCTCTCCAACTTTTGGCCTATTGCCTTACTTCAATAGTTAAGATAATGGAAAAATGCATTCACAGACAACTACTTGACCACCTTCTCCAAAATAATCTACTTGCCAACTGCCAACATGGCTTCAGGCCATTCCATAGCTCAACAACTGCCCTACTATCCTTTTCTGACTCCATAAACAAAAATCGTAACAATAACACCTTTTCCTCTGCACTATTTATTGACCTTTCAAAAGCCTTTGATATGGTACACCACAACATACTTATAGATATACTAAAAGCCCAATCACTTGATCCACAAGCATTACAATGGTTTAAGTCTTATCCAGGTTACTATTGAATACCATACTTTGAGTTCATTATGTGTTGAGATAGGATATATCTAAGGGCTGACACAATATTTTCTTCTCTTCCCAAGAAAGCCTGCCTTCAGTGCCCTCTATCCTTGCATCCTGCCTCTCTTCCCCCACACCTTTGTATCAACTTTACTCCCACCATCAGACTTACCTGTTGGTTAGCTCTCTCTTTACTGATTTTCTCCCTCCACATTTTACTCCTTTGTTTCTTGTGATTGTCTCCCTCCACATTTTACTCCTTTGTCTCTTTAAACTATCAAACTCCTTCCCTTCCTCTCCTCATCCCCTCCCACCCCACCCCTCTCTATACTCATATGACAACTTCCCCTCATCCTCCTCGATATAATTTTAGAACTCATCAACACAACATGTCTCTCAGTTATTCATCCCACCCAATTCAACTGCTACTCCTTCTCAGCCTCACTTATTTTTACTCTCTTACACAACCCTCTCTTATCAACCATTCTACCCACTTACATACCACCTTTCATCTCCATACAACAGAACCTCACTACAATAACCACATCTCTCCTAACCTGTACCCCCTCTGCAACAACCTATGTTTCCACTATAAAATTATCCTTCCTCATAAAGTCATCACACCCTCACTATTCTTCATATCCTCCTCTAATCTTACCACCCACTCTATTCAAACTAAACAACCCAAATACCTCTTCTTTCTAACCAAACTTCTAACTTCAATACTTTTATCTGGTGATATACACCCTAACCCAGGTCCAAACCATTCCTCAAACCATAAATCTATCCTATTCACTTCTCTTAATGCACAAAGCGTAGCAAACAAAATCCCTAACCTTCATGCATGGATATTCCATAACAAACCTGACATCTTAGCCATTTCTGAAACCTGGCTAAAACCCCACATTAAGGATGCCGAGATATTACCACCAAACTACTCAATCATTAGATTAGACAGACCCTTCAAAAAGGGTGGTGGAGTAGCTCTACTCTATCCATCCTCCCTATGCCTAACACCTTACAATAAAACCATTCCCCAGTTTTCTAATGCAGAACTACTGCTAGCTCATCTCCAACTAAATACACATAAATCCATTGCTATAGCCTCTCCTACATTTCCCCTGGAGATAATATCCCAATACTTGAAAACATCCTCTCCTGGATATCAAGTAACATTAACAATGAAACTATAATCATGGGAGATGCCAACATTAATTGGTCCTCCATACAGTCACCTACACACCCCCTCAATATCAACCTTTTCAAATACTCTCAATTAATCAACACAATAACTAGGCCATCCAAAGACTTCTCAAGTGGCAACATCTTAGACTGGATTCTAGTCTCCCATCCCCATAACTATACTGACAGTGGAACCCTTCCTGAGCCCCTCAGTGATCATCTTCCCATCTTCACTACACGTCTTCCAACTCCCTTACAAGTTACTCACAATTACATAACTACCAGATTCCATAAAAATTTCAACCCTATCGCTTTTTCCAGTAACCTTAAATCTATTAATTGGACTCCCTTAAAAACCCTACCACTCGAAAATGCAGTATCCCACTTTAACACTACCTTCCTAAACATCCTAAATAATCATGCTCCCCTAATTACCAAAAGAATAAAAAGGAAAGCAGCCCCCTGGCTAACTAAAAATACAATTACTTCCATGCGACTTAGAGACAAAACATGGACACAATACAAGAAAAACAAATCTACTTCAAACCTCAATCAATACAAAAATATACGTAACTCAGTGAAAAAACTTATCTCAATAGATCGGCAAAATTACTTTATCCACCTTCAAAACAGTCATAAAACTAACCCACGAAAATTCTGGACAAGTATAAATTCACTCTTAAAACCTGGTACTATAGAAAACCCAACCCCCAGCCCAGACTTACAGGACATAGATCTTGCTACCCAATTCAATTGTTTCTTCATAGACTCTATTTCTAAACTTACTTCCTCTTTTACACACAATAATTCACCTAATACCTCCTCTTCTGCCAACCAACATCCTCCTCCTACTCCTTTCTCTCATTCACCTTTACCTCAATCTCCTCCTCATACTCCTTTGTCCCATTCATCTCCACCTCAATCACACCCTTTCTCAATTAAACCTACTCCTACTGCTACCATAAGAAAACTCCTACAGAAATTAAAACCAGGCACCAATGCCCTGACAACATTCCCTCATACTATCTCAGTATTGCTGCTGATGCCATTGCCTCCCTATCAGCATCCTCATCAATCGCTCTATCCAAGAAGGTCTTGTTCCCGAATCCTGGAAGAAAGCCTATATTATTCCTCTACATAAAGGTGGAAATAATACTAACATCTCCAATTTCCGTCCTATAGCCATCCTCTCTCCCATTTCTAAAGTCTTGAGAAATGCATCCACCTTCAACTCCTTCCCCACCTCTTGGACAACAATCAAATAACCCCCACCCAACATGGATTCAGACCCCATCATAGTACTATGACAGCCCTTCTATCTTTCCTCGAAACTGTTAACAAAGCTAGGAATTCTGGACTCATTGTATCTACCACTCTTCTTGATCTTTCCAAGGCCTTTGATACTATATCCCATAACCTACTTCTTACTAAACTATCTAATCTAAACCTTTCTCTCACTTCGCTCCACTGGTTTAACAGCTATCTCTCCAACAGACAACAAGCAGTCAAATGGAAAAAAGCCACTTCCTCCTTTCTAAATACCCTACAGGTGTCCCACAAGGCTCCATCCTGGGCCCCTTCTCTTTAATATTTTTATTAATGACTTTTATCACGCTATCCCTCAAGCTAATATTATTCAATATGCAGATGATTCTACAATCATCTGCACTGCCTCATCCATACCAGCTCTATTAAAGCTTACCCAGGAAGCCTTCTCCATCACTGAAAATTGGATGAAAGACAACCATCTAGCCCTTAATGCTACTAAAACTAAACTTATGATATTTACCCCATCAAAAAATACTAACATCGATCTTAAATCATTCTCCATCTATAGCCATAATAACATTCCCCTTGAGCTTGTATCAGAAACCAAACTATTAGGAGTCCAAATCGATGACCAGTTTAAATTCCACTCCCATCTGCTAAAAACATAAAAACACACCAAAACTTGGAATGCTCTACCGTCATTATCGCTTTCTTAGCCCAGCTACCAAAATTACACTCTCAACTGCATTTCTCTTACCCTCTCTCCTCTATGGTGCACCTTCTCACTAACCTCCAATCTTTCCTCAAAACCAAACTATCCTCTTGTTACAATAAAATTGCCAAATTTGCCACTTCTAACAAATCATCTATACACCATTGTGAACCACTCCACCAACTAAAATGGTTAGAACTACCTAACTACCTCTCATATACCCAACTCACATATGCTCACAAACTGATTTTTCAGCCATCCCTCTGCCCCTCTCTCTCTTCTACCTTTAATATGCACCACACACAAAGACATCTAAGATCAAACAATCAAAACCTCATAGAAATACACAGACCCCACCACCCTCCTGGACAAAACCTCCTGTCCTCTCTAGCACGCTCATGGAACTCCCTTCCTCCCTCTATTCGTACTATCACAAGCCTCCCATCCTTCAAAAAATCACTCCACTTTTATCTATCTTCTTCATGGCAATGCTCCTGCTCTCACCCTTCATAACCTATTATTTCATCTTGTAACTCTTTCAGCTCTGACTACTCTGACTATACGAACACCAGGCAGCATACTTTTTTGTTTTTTTTTTAATTTGGTGTAACTCTTACTGCCTTGTTTCAGCTTTTTTCTGCACGATTTATTACGTACACTTTACTATGTTTTACCTTAGCAAATGTATATATATTTCCCCTGTACTTGTTACTTTTCTCATGTTGAACCCCATGTAATGTATATGTATATCCTCATTCTCTGTTTAATATGTATGTGGAGCTTTTCTCCCCAGGACTCCATTGAAAACGGGTTCTTGAGCCCAATGGACTATCCTGGTTAAACAAATGCAAATAAATAAATAAATAAAATAATAATAAATAAAGTCCTACCTGGAAAACAGACAGCAAGCAGTAGTTTGGGATAATAATCTTTCTACATCCCTCCCAGTGAATATTGGAGTACCCTAAGGCTCTATCTTAGGACCCCTACTCTTTTCATTGTTTATTAACGATCTGCATACCCAAATTCCTCAAGCCACCTGCATACAATATGCAGATGACTCTACTTTCATTTGTTCAGCCAAGATCTTAGCCTCTCTCCAGTCCCTCACTCAAACTGTATTCAACAGTGTTGAAAATTGGTTCATGCAACACTGCCTCCTCCTGAACCCCAAAAAAACAAAATTATTGCTCTTTGCAAAAACTCAAAAATCACCTCAACTGTACTTCACAATAATCTCAAACAATGCAACTAACATAATTCCAGACACTACAACCAGTCTACTAGGAGTAACAATTGATAACAACCTTAGCTACGATGTCCACATTAATTCTACAATAAAGTCTGTCAACAAAAATCTAGGCACCCTTTACAGAATCAAACCCTTCCTCACCCCATCAGCCAGAATGACTATTGCCCAGACCCACCTTATCTTTACCCTGTTCTATGCTTCTGGGATATACAACAATCTATCTAAGAACAACCTTACCAAACTTTCCACCAGTTATAATAATATAGCCAGATTTGCCACTGGTACCCCCATTTAGAACTCACCACTGTCTCAACCTCAAACAACTGGGATGGCTAGAACTGCAAAACCAACTGCTTTGTCAACAACTTGTTATCACCTAAAAGATTCTTTATCACCCTAACAATACCCATATCCTCACTAATCTGATTAAACCCTACAAAAATCTTGAAACACTACGCTCAGCTAATAAGCTCCTTGTTTTCACTATTAAGTCAAAAAACAAATCTGGGGACTCACATTTCTCCAACACAGTAGGTAAAAACTGGAACCAGCTTCCTACTGAACTTTCCACCCTTGCTTCCAGCTTCCTATTTAAAAAACATCTTAAATCTCACTGGCTTTGTCCATGCTCTAACTGACTGATATCTCATTCCCCTTCTTGCTCTCTCTATACTTCTCTTTCATACTATTCTTTGAAGCCTACTTTGTAATTTATAATCTCTTTCATACTACAAAAAAAATATATATTTTTGCTTATCTCTCTGTATTTTGATATTAACTTCAACCTACTAAACGACTCAGTACAATTTTGTTCTGACCAATGTAGCCAATGTACTGTAATTCATTTGACTACTATTATATATTGTATTCTTTGTCACTGCTAGTGCTTGGAGATTTTCTCCCCGGGCCTCTACTGAAAATGGACATATATCCAGTTAGACTAGCCCAGTCAACAAATGTAAAATAAATAATGTATGCCAGTACTTACACCACATAAAGTTTAAAACATGTAATCAGTGATGAATGCAAGGCCCACACAAAACAGCAGATGCAAGCAATGTGTTTATATACCATACTATGCTGTCCAGGCCAAGACCTTCAGTGAGTACAACAGTAGACACAGGAGTTGCCTTCAAGATACGTAACAATCAACAATTACAGATGTAGTTCAGCAGCCTCCAATTACACCCTGTAGTCAAGCCCTAGGGAGAAAAGTAGCACTTGTGTTAATGTCACAGTATCTTGTACATAACATTGCCTAAATTAACATCTCACTATCACATTGAATGACTCTTATCTTAACAGTTATGTCCCCTGATAAGGTGTTACAGCCTAGGTTAATGGCATTGAACCCCCCCCCCCCCCATAAAAGGCTGTACAAGGGCAACGAACACAGTGTACCACTCACTTACCTCTGGAATGTACAAGGGCACATATGTGTTCTCTAGCTGTTGCCCCATATATATGGAATTGGCCCAACAGTTGGTGTGGGAGCCCATGACATGACTGGGATTATGGCAGTAATGCTAGCAGTAAATGATGATAGGACATTACCTAACAACACCTTTGTGTATCACAGCAGGACAAAGACTGGCATATATGTGGAGGACAGAGGCAGGAACATAGGGTCATATTTGCATTATTGCTGTTACACACCCTGGAAATTGCTGGTGTTACAGGATTTGTTGCAGCATACCCTTATGCAGGGATACAACATTGAAATACAAATGGATGTAGCCATGTAGTGATAGCACTCAACAGACAGAATGCCACTGATATATCTAAGACAATACCTGTGTGGTGCACAGACAAAACAGTCAATCCTCCTGGTATCATATGGATAGGCCCACAGTTCAGAGCTATGCAGACAGACAACATTCCATGCAAAAGTACCATGTACAAAGAAACCCTGTAAGACCAGCAAGATACAATGCACACAACACTACTCACACTGCCTGTACATCTGGAACCTTACCCAGATGTGTATTTGGCCTGTGTCTGCAGGTTCTGCTGTAAGAGGTATTGCTACCTGCTGTCTGTAACACCGATGTCCACACACAGGACGGATGTCATTCATACTGGAAAGGTGAAGGGACAACACCCACAGAAGTCAGCAATATATAGTACAGGGTTGCCATGACAGTGGTTATCTGAAGTACTACACAGCAGGCTGCATGCAATTAGCAACTGGTGGACACTGACTGGTGCAGAGGCCACCACCTGATCATGTGCAATACCTACAAAAGCATGCTGCAATCTATTCAAACCAGCTCAATCACTCTACTGGAGAGACTGAGAGAGAGAGAGAGAGAGAGAAAGAGAAAAATAACAACTGTAATAAAAGTAACAAAGCTCAGGGATTTGTTACAGTGGAAGAAACATAAAAGGTATGGGAAACAGATATGTATTTACTTGCAAGTAGTATATGGCATAGAACCATAGGATGTATAATGTGAAATGATTTATATGTGCCATCAGTACTTGCTCCTGTAATGATGTTCTGCTCAACAATTGCTCTGGACAATAATGTCAGTCCCTATGGGCAGTGGGACATACCTGTCAACTGTGCAGATCAGCAGTGAATGGCAAAGATGTGACCCATGATATATGTGTTCTGTACATTACTGTGGCCAATGGCTGGTGGTGGTACTAATACTGCCATGATAGACACATGGGTGTGAGACCACACCACCTGCAGGACAGTCATGTTAAAGTGCAGCATAGCATGCCCAACTGCCATAGCATATTAAGCAATTTCTCTTTCTTGACTCCAAGTATGTATATAGTGTAAATAACAAGTAATCCACAGATGCTTATTTTTCAGACAATTGAAACTTATTGCTCTGAATGTAAATACCTTCAAACTGTGCTACCTTTGTCTAAATTGCATTATAATGACAATTTTTCACTTGCTGTACCTGATTGTATGAATGTATACATGTATTTTACCTTTGCATTATGTAACCTTTGTAATCATGTTGCTTACTGGAGCTTTTCTCCCTGGGTCTCCACTGAAAATAGGCACATTCTGGCCCAGTGGACTTCCCCGGTAATCAAACTGAAATAAATTAAATAAATAAATAAATAGCAGTATAATATGCTTATCTAAAATCTGTCACCATATATACCCCCTAATGTTAGTCTGTGTATACATGTAACAACTGTCTGCATTTCAGCAAGGCAGAACAGTTCAGCTGTGAAGTAAACAGTGTTACAGGAGTGTGGACCAGATGTTTGTATGTACCCCACATACAGATACATATATGTGTGATACATATTCACAGCTGTCTGGAGAACCTCAGACAGTTATACACATATATATATATATATATATATATATATATATATAGGTATATAAACAACACATAATGATATCTACACATATATGCACATAGATATATATATATATATATATATATATATATATATATATATATATATATATATATGTGTGTGTGTGTGTGTATGTTTACACACACACACACACACACACGCACACACACATATATATATATATATATGTCTACCTGATAACACCGACAATGAAATAACCGACACGAAAAAAACAACAAAAAAAGAAAGTTCAAAAACACGAAACTTCATATGCTCGACAAACCAAAATCCAGACAATCAACAAAACAAATACCTTTCCCGAAAAACACACATACAACACAAGCACACCAAAAACCTTACAAACCTACACTAAACCTTACATACACAACTATCTATGCACTAACCTTAACCCAAGCCCTAACCCTAAGGTCTGTCACTATCGCAAACTTACCTTACCCGCACCCTAACCCTAACTCACTTAATCTGCCCCTAACCCTCAAATCCGTCACCATCGCACACTTACCTTACCCGCACCCTAACGCTAACTCACTTAACCTACCCCTAAACCTAAAGTCTGTCACTATAGCACACTTACTGACCTGCACCGTCCATCACTATCACACACTTACCTTACCCACACCCTGACCCTAACGTCCGTCCCTATTGCACACTTACCTTAACATGTCAGTGTTCTCAGCATCAGGATTCTCAACTGTCGGTCTTCTCCGTTGTCGATCTTCTGGTGTTGGTGTTCTCGTCGTCAGCGTTGTGCACTGTCGGCATTTTCAGGTAGACCTCTCTCTCTCTCTATATATATATATATATATATATATATATATATATATATATATATATATGTGTGTGTGTGTGTGTGTGTGTGTGTATGTATATATATATATATATATATATATATATATATATATATATATATATACATACACAAACAGACACATACACACAAATACATAATACTGACATGTATAGGTATACACACACACACACACACACACACACACACACACACACACACACACACATATATATATTTATGTATATATATATATATATATATATATATATATATATATATATATATGTCAATACATGTCCCCTGCCATGACGTGTGAGAGAACATCACACATCAATACACAGCATATCTACACAGCAGTACATGGCTGCAAAATAGAATGTGGAGTGTGGTGTGTAACCCATGTTGGGAGCACATCGCAATTGTTTGAGAAGGTGTGATATATATGTTGATGAAGGGAATTAGGCACATATTGGTAGGTAGGTTTGTTTGGGTAACAGACAAGACAGCATACAAAGATGGTATATGACATGTGGTGGTTAAACTCTGTGGATGGGTAGTTCCATTTAGAATGTGGAGTACATTGAGCCCATTATGGGAACAAAGGGAACATGGTGCCAACCCATGGACAGTCACAGCAGCATCTACATAGTCATAAAGGTGCCTGGGCTATAGGCTGAGCAGGAGGAACATGCATGTCTAACCTTGTATATGTGTACTGCATGCCTCCAGGTGATGTAGCACATACCCCATGTCTCTGTGGAGCTCCCTATGCACAAGACCCTGGACCTAACTGGGTGACAGACATATGTCTGTGTGTGCTCCATGGGGGGACACACCTTCCCCTGAGGTGGTTCCACATGAAGGTAGTTACGGAACAGTAGATGATGAGGTTCCATGCTGTGTCACGGATGTGATGTGGACTGGTAATATGTGCACATTAGGTGGGAAAGGTGTTCCTGCTGGCAAATAACCCCTACACATACTGGTGTGTAACTGTCATGGAAAATATGTGGGTTGCAATAGTCCATACAATCCCAGAACATGTCTAACACCATGCATAGATATCCCCAATAACATGGAATGGCAGATGTGTAGCAATCACATAGCAAGCATACCACAAGCAAATGTGGAAACATAGTGGCAGTGACAATGGCATGCAGGTGAAATACTCTGTAATAGCCCAGCAACTCTAGTGTCTCCACAGGGAGCATGTCTATAAACACATAGCAGAAAGTGTTGTACAATAGAATATATGACCCAATGGTAGATAAACCAGAGGCATACCCCTTGTGTTGTGTGAACATTAAGTTGGAGCTGACATGGTAGCGGGAGACTATGTGTATTGTATTATGGTAAATGTGCCATATGAGTTGTTCAGACATATATCCATCTTTATGTCTTTCAAGGAGTATGGCGCATCCAAGGAATCCCACTTACAGTGCCACTGTAGATGACATAATACTCATCAGCATCATCCAGCACTACCAGCTGCTGTTCTCAGGGACAAGCCAGGACCAGCATGGGTGGACCATCATGTGGAATGATGTGGTCCACAGGGTGAATGAGGTGGGGATGCACAGCCGTACATATTAGCAGGTCCGCCATCGTTGTAATGACCTGCTCCACCATGTACGTCACAGTGCCGCTGCTGTGCGGGGTAGCCACCTTGCAATGGGGGGGCCATAACATCCATCCCCTCCTCACCAGAGTGGAGGAGCTGCTCATGAGTCTGGTGGAACCTGTCTGCCCACATGAGCTACAGACATGTACAGTCATGGAGGTGGGTGCTACCCACACACCAGACATGGAGCATGCAGGTAAAGTTCCAGCGCATATCAGTAAACCACTGTTGTGCATGCATCTCTACAGGTAGATCATGCATATGTGAGATGTGGAGTATGTTGCTGTGTATTACTGATAACCACTTATGCATAATCTGTAGTACTGTGGACTTTAGCTGTTGTTTTACTGTACTATTGCACCCACCCTGTAGCAATGCAACAGCTGTGGCCACTGACATCAACTCTATCTCATCTCAATGTAGGTACCTTTGGGATACCAGCAAGGCAGTGGCTGGATGCCGGTGAGTATGGTTTAAGGTTATGCTTGACAATTCACTGTGCATGTCATAGCTAAGGTGTAGGTCATGTACACATCTAACACACCTACCCATAATACATGCTGTACATGTTCACTGACAGAGCACACACCTCATTAATGGGATTACCAACCTCAAACACATGCAATACACAGACCATCTCAGACAACTGTGGCTATACTCCAGTGCACATTGCCCAGGAACAGCTGACATCTGCCTAACGTACACAGCTATGTCATACACAGAACAGTTGAACATGCTACATATAAAGAAATCCCACTCCCTCTGAAAACACACACTTTAGGGTCCTAAACCTCATCAACACATTACACAGAATATACTGGAGGGATAGGGCCCTGTCCTGGGGAATTCCCACACTCTGGAACAGACTACCCATTCATGTCAGGCAATGCTACTCATTGGCCCTCTTTACAAAAAAAAAACTTGACAACTGGATGGGAAATGCGGAATTCACCCTGGGTAGTACATCTGTTCCACAGCCTGACAGGGGTACAGGGGAATAACATTATTGGGTGATGCATGGCTAGGAACCCCTGTGGCTAGGCTTATGTAGGCCCCAGGACCAATAGATCAGTACTCACCTATGAACCTATGTGTACCACAGGCAACATCAACCAGGGCTCAATACAGACATGACCTACATAATGGTGGGACATTGCCAAAGCCATGTGTTGCAATGTGATCTGATGTACCAGCACCATGTTGGGGAAGTCCAGGAAGTTGCAGTTATGATGCATGTGCTGCACAATCAACACCTCACCCCAACCCAGGGATGATATCCCCATCTTTACCATGCGTGTGCCACTGTACACCTGCATGTTTGCCCTGCATTGGCAGGGAATATGCCAGTACACATGGTGTTCCTAGTTTGGGATACTGCAATATAACACACATGTGTAGGCCACAGATGTCGAGCATTTGCAATGTAGCAGGAGATGGTGAGGGTGTATCATTCTGAAACACAACAGTGCACTGGAGGGGAGAGACAAACCCACTGAGAATGGCTCTATCAGCATACAGTCAAGGTCAGGAAGTGTGGCAGACATAACCCTGACTCCACAGCACTAGTGATGGTACTTTATGACCTCCAAGGGCTGTGCTCGTGTTTAGCATGCAAACATGTAGGTTTGGGGAACATTTGCAGGCCTGACTGACCATCTTCTGGCTAATGATGATGACCCATGCTACTATACCCCTGCCAGGTATAGCGACCGCAGTGGTACACATAGCAGTTATTGCTACACACCATCATGATATGTGTGTGCACACATATGCAAGCACAAATGGTATGCATCCCAACCAGCATCTGCACAACTGACACATATGGCCTGTAATGCAATTGACTGCCTAAGTCATATGTCACATATCAGGTATGTGTAGTGTTGCCATATGCAGTAGTGTTGCGCCATGGCATGTCATGGAAGAGAGTGCCATGTCAATAATGGTCTCTACACTCACCATAGGTACAGTACAGTGTGTCTGTGGTTGGTCTAATGGTATTCTATCTCTCATATATGCACTACTGATGATGCCATCTGTGAATACACATCAGGCGTTCACTAAACACATGGGTCAACATATAATCCAGAAACACACAGAGACTGTGAGCAGCAGAAGAAACATAACTGACACAAAGATACACATCCTGCAATGGTGTGTACACCTGTGAGGTATGTTGCACAGTACAAGCCAGGGTGCTGT